>NC_080176.1:34860762-35160762 GCF_950295315.1 Erinaceus europaeus
ATTTATAAGTAAATAAATAAGAAATGAAATCAAATCACCTCTACAGGCTGCAAATCAACTAAGACCTCAGAGAAAAAGATGAGCATAAACTAGAAGGAAATGCAGAGGTTCACTCCTATCTGTCTTCGTAATGATGATGAGCTGGTCCCTTAAATCTCTGGGCTGGGAGTGGATGGGGGATGGGCTGAGGAGCATCAACTCAGAGGAGGCTGGATGGAGGGGGGCCAGCAGGAGGTCAGATCACAGCCCAGTTAGGGCAGGCTGGCTTCTGCCTGGGCTTCTCCTGACACTTCTCATGTCACTCAAAGTAAAAGCCAAGGGCCTTGCAGGCCTGTTGGGCTCCACAGGGTCTGGTCCATGCTGTGCCAGTCACACATTCTTTCTAGATGTTGCGCAAACAATCTATGCACCCTCTGCCTCAGGACCTTTGCAACTGCAGCTTTTCTGCCTGAATGCTCTTCCTCTAGACTTGCACATGCCTTATCTTTCTGCCCTGTTTGCACTGCTGATTAAATACTGCCTTGATGTGAAGCCCAGGTTCAATTGCCCACACCACCATAAGCCAGAGCTATGCAGTGCTCTGGTACAATAAACAAACAAACACAAATAAAATTAACTATTACAAATAATAGGTACTGCCTTCACTATCCTACCCGGAACAGTAACTTTATCCCCAGCATCTCTTTTCCTGCCTCTCTCTGTTTAACTTGTTTTCATCACTTTAGATAGTAAAGTATTTCCATGATTAGTAACTGCTTATGCCAAGGAGAATAAAAGTTCCATGAGGAGAATGACTTCGTCTGTTTTGTTCACTGTTGTGTCTCTAGTGCTTTGAGCTAGCACAAAGTAAGCAGTCTGTATTTGCTGAGTGAATGAATGAATGGGTGAATTGATAACCAAGTAAATGAGTGAATTATTGATCTGTAAGGGATGAGTGCATGGGGGAGGACTTAGAAGATGAGGCTGTGCATTAGCAATGTTTGAGTATGGTTTTTAGTCTGGCATGGAAATTTGAATTAATACATTCAAAGATATGGAATCTTTTGCCTTTTTAAAATTTTTACTAGGGAAGCACATGAAAACAGGGTTTAGGAGAAGAAATCAACAACAGCAAGGCAGCAATTCTCCAAGGGGAACTGGGCCACAGTTCTCTCTATAACTCCCCACAAAGTCTTTCAACAGAGACATTTTGCCATGCGTACTGCCTGTGCATGATGACAATATGAGAGATTATGAAAACAAAGAAGAACACTTCCTTCCTGAAATAGAATTGATTAGTCTCACTGCCTACACTCCAGATTAAGAGTCTTTACCATTGAGATGCTGGGGGGAGGGGGACATCCAGGAAGGTGTCATAAGGCTACTCCTCACTTAATCCCCATTAATCTCTTCCCTTGTGGGTCCCATCATCCTTCAATCCCTCTCCTCCTAGCAGGTCTCTAGATACACCTTGTGAACTTTGCAAGTAATGTCTGTAAATCAATAAACTGGAGCCCATTAATAACCTTGATTAAAAACCCATGCCCACCTTTACCCCCCTTAAAGATCTTTGGTCCATACTCCCAGAGGGATAAAGAACAGGGAAACTTCCAAAGGAGGGGAGGGGATAGGGAACTCTGGTGATGAGGATAGTACACCTCTTACCCCACAATCTTGTCAATTATTATTAAATCATTAATAATAATAATAATAATAATAATAAAATAATAAAAAGGCTCATGTTGTTGTGACAATTATTTTCCCCACTTGTATTATTATTAATACCGGCACAGGCACAATGGAGAGCAAAGTTTTGGATAACAGGTACCAGGTTTTAAGTTATCTTGGCATACTCCTTGGTCTCCACACAATTTCTGGCATATTCTAGAAGCTTATAATATATTTGAGGGGTTGAATTCCTATCTTACCTACAGGGACAACTGCTTTCTTGTTAACAAAGAGAAACTGGGATTTTTCTTTCTCACATTTCTTTCCTCAAATGGAATTAATATAACTCAAAGGGAGAAAAGTACCGGCCTGCAGTTGAAAACATGTACTAAGTGGAGGCACATACAACAATGACGCTTTTGCTTCTGCCTGCCCAGATGCAGACTAACTACAAGGAAATACAGCGGATCTATAGCAAGGTGATCTTTAGATTTCTTTTTTTCTTTCTTTCTTTTTTTTTTTTCTTTAGCCTCAACTCTGAGTTGTGGCACTTGAATAATCCTGGTTTCCGGAGAGCAGACTACTGTAATGATAGTCCAGGAAGCAAATTGCCCTTTGAAAAGCAAGGAAGAAACCAATCGACTAAGTATTTATTTATATTTAATGCTCCAGGGCTTCTGTTTCTAGCTTTGAAGAGTTCCTGGCAAATGTTCCTTGAAGTCATTAATCCTAAGGGCAAATCTAAAGGTCTTGCCTGCTGTTCCTGGCCCCAAGAGCATGGCATAGTGTGTTTATAACCCACAGGCTTCCCAGAAAGCTAAGAGGGAGGGGATGGTGGCAGTGAAAGAGAGAACCAAGAACTATTGGAATAGGTGCTGGAATCTTTGATCAGAAATTAGGTTTCTGGGGCTAGATGGTGACCGACCACTTTGTTGAGCACATGTGTTAACAGTGCACAAGAACCTGAGTTTGATTGAGCCTCTGGCACCTACCTGCAGGGGGAATACTTTGTGAGTGGTGAAGCAGGGCTGCAGGTGTCTCTCTGCCTCTCCCTCTCTATCTACTCCTTCTCTATTTCTGGCAGTATCTAGCCAATAAATAATAAAATAAAAGATAATAAAAATTTTTTAAAGGAACTGTTTGGGTGGGGGTAGATAGCATAATGGTTATGCAAAGAGACTCTCAAGACTGAAGCTCCAAAGTCTCAGGTTAAATCTCCTGCATCACCATATGCGTTGTTTAACTGTACCAATGTATTTAATCAGTCCTCTTTTTGGTGACCTAAGAGCCAAATCCCTTTGCTACAGCTGCCATAACAGAGTGCCCTAGACTGAGTGGCTTAAACAGCAGGGATTTATTTCCTCACAGTTCTGGAGCCTAGAAGTCTGAGATGAAAGTGTCAGCAGGGTGGATTTCTCTTGAGTTTCTCTCTGGCATGTTGATGGCTGTCTTCCCCTTGTGTCCCTCTATATCAGTCTATCTGTATCCAGATTTTCTTTTCTTGTTAAGAAGCATTTTGTTTATTTCAAGAGACCAGAGTACTGCTCTGGCAAATGCAGTGCTAGGCATGAAGGCCAGGGCCTTAGGTATGCTATTCTTGAACATTTCCCCAGCTGCAAAAGTTCTTTCTTTTTTAAAAATTAGATGATTGAGGAAATGTTGATTTACAGGATTGTTGTTGTCACATTGCAACAGTTGTACATCTCTCCGAGACAGGGATTAGCACACCTCACCCATCACTGTATTGCCATCCACCTTCACCATAGGGTACTGGGCCTCCAGCATCTCAACTTCCTGTTTCTTATAAGGAGAAGTCACACAGGATTAAAGCCCACCCCTACTGACATCATAGTTTAATTACATCCTTAAAGATACTGTCCCCAAATACAATTACATTCTGAGTCTGAGAGTTAGGACCTCAATATATGAATTTTTGCAAAGACAATGTAACCAACAGCAACAGATTTTTTTTCTGGAAAACTTACCATAGGTCAGGAAATTGTTTTACATATGTCATGATCCATAACATCTCCACTTTACAAACAATGAAACTGTGGCTCAGAGCAGTTTAGTGACTCATCTCAAGTTCACACGGCTAGTGTTGTGGAAGAGGCGCGCTTGGACCATGCAATTCATCTTGACTGTATGCTTTCAGGCATATGTGGATCTCTATAAACTATCACTCTTGTAAGTTAACAGTTTTGCTTTTACTTCCTGAGTTGTTGTCTGCTTAACTCCCCAGGATAAAATTGCCCTCCACAAAGCTAGCACCCAATTACATGTCTAACAGCAGTGGAAGAACTATAAAGACACTTACTAGTTGATTCAAATCCCTGTTGAGTATGTATCTGTGTGTATGTACACATATGTGCATACAAATATGAAGTTACATAAAATGCTTAACTGAGGTTAGGCACAAGCCTTAGAAGAATAAACTATGATGTGGTCTTGGAGGTGGCACAGCGAATATAACCTGGACTCTCAAGCATGAGGTCCCAAATTCAATCCCCAGCAGCACATGTACCACAGTGATCTCTAGTTCCTTCTCTCTCTGCCTATCTTCTTCAAGAATAAAGAAACAACTTAAAAGAAGAATAAACTTTGACTGTAATACTTGTGTGGAGTTCATCTCTTAACTTTCATTCTTGTTTTTCCCAATCTGTTGTGCAAAGAAGAGTATAAACTCTGTTCTAATTGATATGGGTAGGAGGGCTGGCACACCAGGTTGGGCACACAGGTTGCATGCACAAAGACCTGGGTTCAAATCTCCCCACACACCTGTAGAGGGGACACTTCATGAGCAGTGAAGTAGGTCTGCAGGTGTCTATTTCTCTCTCCCTCTCCACTCCTCTTCCCCTCTCAATGTCTCTCTATCCTATCAAATAAAAATAGAAAAAAAAAAACCTGGAAAAAATGGCTACCAGGAATGGTGTATTCCTAGTGTGGGCACTAAGACCTGGTGATAACCCTGGTAGCAATAAACAAAACAAAATACAAACAAAAAAAATAACAACAAATGATGTGGGTAGTTTTACGAGCAACACACTTTAAGCTCATCCTCTTACAAGTGAAAAGGGAAACACTATAAAATGCTTCTTGGTGTACTTTCCCCCTTAAGTCAGCTTTATTGAGATGTGCACTTATGCAGCAAAATCCATCTTTTGACTCAGCTGTGGTTCTATGAATTTGGATACATTGTGTGGCTGTATAACCATCACTATAAGTATATACTAGTCTTAAAAGTTCCTTTGTGTACTCTTTGCCGAATTTCCTGGCAACCAATTTGTGTTATGTTCTATGGCTTTGCCTTTTCCAGATGTTTCATAAATATAAATCTTATAGTATGTGACCTTGAGAGCTCATCTTCCCCACTTAGCATAAAGCATCTGAGATTCATCATCGTGCTAGTTTGATTCCTCTTTTTGTTCTTGCTGAGTAGTATAGATATAAGTAGTATGAAAGTAAGCATGGAAATATCACAATGTTTTTATGAATTTACTAGCTGAATGGGTCACTTACAGCTTTTTATTGTAGTAAATGAAAGGCATTAGAAACATTTCTTAAAAAAAAAAACATTCTGTGCATGCTTTTCTATGAACACATTTTCTTTTAAAAAATTATTTATTTCTTGTTGTTGCTTTTTTTTATTGTTGTAGTTGTTGTTGGATAGGACAGAGATAAATGGAGAGAGGAGGAGAGAAAGATAGACTCCTGCAGACCTGCTTCACCACCTGTGAAGTGACTCCCCTGCAGGTGGGGAGCTGGGGGTTCGAACCGGGATCCTTATGCTGGTCCTTGTGCTTTGTGCCACCTGTGCTTAACCTGCTGTGCCACTGCATGATTCCCTGTGAACACATTTTCATTAGAGATCAGACAGAGATGTAGAATTGCTAGTCACATGGTAAATGTAAACTTAACTTTATAAGAAACTGACTCTTTTCCAAAGTGATTATCTGTTTTGCATTTCCTCTTCCTAGGAGTCCCAACTCCTTGCCATTCTCATTACTTGATGTTTACAGCTTTCTTCTTTTCCTTTCTTCCTCCACTCCACCTCTTCTTCCTTCTTCCCTCTTTCCTATTTAGCCAATTGAACAGGTATGCAATGGTAGCTAAATTTTAGTATTAGTTTGTACTTCCTTACTGATTATTGCTGTTGAATATCTCTCTTTATATTATTATTATTATTATTATTATTATTATTATTATTATTATTATTATTATTATTATTCATTGTAATGTGTGCTCAACCAGGTGAGTCACCACCGGCCCTAAAGTATTTATTGTTATTATTTTGTCTTCAAAAATCCTAGGTTTTCACTAGTGTTTGTTTCTGGTGCTGTGAATCCACTGCTGTTGGTAGACATTTTTACTACTTTATTGCATAGGACAGAGAGAAATTGAGAGAGGAGGGGGAGATAAAAAGGGAGCAAGAAAGTCAGACACCTGCAGATCTGCTCTGTTGCATGTGAAGCATCCTTCCTGCAGGTGGGGAGACGGGGGCTTGAATCCAGATCTTTGTACAGGTCCTTGCGCTTCATACTATGTGCACTTAACTGGATGCACCTCTGCATCAACAATAACAGTTTCTCCCGGTCCTGCTGTCCCAATCACCACAGGAACCAGTGTGCTATTTCTTTCCTCATTGTTGCTGTCTCCTACAGCCTTCAGGGACCCCCTGGTTGTTATTCTTTCATATTAAGGAGGAGTTCTTTCAAAACTCCTCCTTAATAATAAGTAATAATTAGCAATTAAAATGAAAAAATTAAAAGTAATCATTAGACAAATGTTTGTGCTTTTTGAAAAATGTATTCTAAAGTTTTTTTTTTCTGTAATCCAAGGTGACACAGATTTTCCTTTATGGTTTTTTGTATTGCCTTTATTCTTAGGTTTATGATCCTTCTCAAATTAATTAAAAAAAAATTTGCCTCCAGGGTTATTGCTGGGGCTCTTTGCCTGTACTATGAATCCAATGCTTCTAGGGGCTATTTTATCCATTTTGTTGTTGTCCTTGTTGTTATTGTCGTTGTTGGATAGGACAGAGAGATATGGAGAGAGGAGGGAAAGACAGAGGGGGAGAGAAAGACAGACACACCTGCAGACCTGCTTCACTGCCTGTGAAGCGACTCCCCTGCAGGTGGGGAGCCAGGGGCTCGAACCGGGATCCTTATGCCAGTCCTTTACTTTCACATCATGTACACTTAACCTGATGTTCTAAATTAATTTTTTTAATTATTCTATTTATTGCCACCAGGGTTATTGTTGGGGCTTGGTGACTGCACAACAAATCTACTTCTGGTGAGCTTTGTTGTTATTGTTCCTACAGTTGTTGTTAACAGAGAAGGAGAAATTGAGAGGGAAGGGGAAGATGATAGATAGATAGTCAGACAGACAGACCTATTGATAGATAGACCTGAACCTGCACTATTTTTTCACTTGTGAACCTCTTTCCTCTTGCAGATGGGACCTGGGTCCTTGTGCATGGTAACATATGTGCTTTGCTAGGTGCACCCTTTTCAAGTTAAATTTGGATATTGTGCATGAAGTTGGTTGAGATTAACCTTGCATTGAATATTCAGTTGCTTTGACTCTCTTTAGTAACTTAGGGGTATCATCACTTCTGACACTGAACCAAGAAGTAAAGAGAGTGGGGCTTAGGAGTGACTGCTTGTATCAGGCTGACTTTATTTGCTGCTGTTGGGAACATTGAATTCTGTCCCTGACCCTCCACTTATGTGTCTGTTTGTTCCTCATATTTGTCATGTCCAGACTGTAATTCCCTCTTCTCCCTTCTGCCCTGTACTCGTTCATTTCAGGTCTTGTGTATCCTCTCTTGGTAATGTGTCACAAACTTGAGGATCACCCAAACAAAAAAGTTGGGGGAGATGTGGGAGCTTTCTACAAGCCACTTCCCTTCTCCTCTGCTTGGACCAGCCACTGACTCCAGTGGCATCTGCCTTCTGAACACTTGTTGAAAGTGTTTCCTTTGTCTTTCCTTTGTCCCCTCCATGTACATCCTTGGCTCATAAAGTCAACAGGAATCAAGACAATGTAATCTCACGTCATGCCTGTGAGCAAAGTCATTATCCAAAAGACAAGATACAAGTGCTAGAGAGGATCTTGAGAACAGGGACAGAAATGCAACTTGATGCAGTCTTTATTAAAAAAATAGTATGGAAGTTCTTCAAAAAAATTTAAGATAGAAATTTTATATAACTCAGTTATCCTACTTCTGAGCACATACCTGAAAAATAGAAAAAAAAATAATTTGAAGAGATGTGCATTGTCAAGTGAATAGACAAGGAAGATTGGCATAAGACATTGGGGTACTACTTGGCTATAAAAAAGATAAAATCCTGCCAGATGCCACAGTGTAGATGGACCTTGAGGATATTATACTTAGTGAATGAATACATCTCATAGAGAAAGACAAATGCTGTATGATTTGACTCTTATTTGGTATATGGAAAAGACAAACGGAGTTGGTGAGATAGCATAATGATTATGTAAAAGAATTTCATACTTGAGGCCCCAAGCTCCCAAGTTTAATCCCCAGGACCACCATAAACTAGAGCTGAGTAGTGCTCTGGTGTAACTCTCTGTGCCTTCTCTCAGTACCTCTTTTATTAAAATAAATTTTAAAAAATTTCAAAAAAGAATAAAGAAAAGACCAACAAACATAGGAACTGCACTAAACAAAAATAAAATTTTAGAATCTGAGACCGACTAGTGCTTACCAGAAAGGAAGGGTAAAGAGAAGGAAGATAAGAGGGCACAACTCTATAAAGGATAGAACTGGTTTAGTGGTGAATTTGGTGTATTATATGCACATGGTTTTTTTGAAGGATGTATATCTGAAGCTTGGATATATTATAATGCAATGTGACTTCATTTTAGAAAGAGAGAGATAAAACCATCATCTATTATTTAGATGTTTATAATGTTAATCCTAGCTGGCCTACCATCTTTAACGGAACTACTGCCTGTATAATGGCACATTCCCAGGATGTAGTCCTGATAATGTCAGTCCTCAGCTTCAAACTCTTCAATCCCTGTTGCATCTTGATAAGGGTCAGTCTGGAACCCCAGTCCTTGTGTTGATTTGAGTCACATGCCCCTTGTACTTCAGCAATAAAGAACTCTTACTACATGCCTACCTTTCCTCCTATATGATAGCAATCTCACCGTAACCTTTTGTTTACACACCTGTCTTTCTCACTAGATTGTGAAGTGTTTGAGGTGCAGGGCCTATATTTTGCTTTTTGTGGCAGATCTCACAAGGCCTAGTATGAAGTCATTATAGTCATTCATTTGATAAACATTTGTTTGATGCCCATCATCATGTGTTGGATTTATAGTATTCATTATAATGTCATGACATCCCTTTGCCAGAGCCTCTTAACAATGTTTTACTGAAGACTAAGGGTGCCATATTTTAGGGCAATACTGCATGTTGACCACTCTGAGTCATTTTCCAGCAAGAAAGATAGCTGTGAACTAAAATGCCAGCATCTAAACCTCTCTGGTGAGAATAATCCTCATTTATTCTCAAGTGTCCATTTTGCTCTCTGGAAAGTGTGCTAGATAAAGTGAGGATGTATGTGGGGAGGTGTCCTTCAGGCTGCTTGGCTGTGTGGTTGAAGAGATTGGTGGTGACAGAAGCTCTGTCATAAACAGGTTCATTATTTAGCTGACAACTCCTTGCCCCATTCAAGATACCTCCCCTGAGTACTTGCTGCCAGCTTCAGACTCATGGGACCAAATGTTTTCTCCATGCTTATCATCCCTCACACTCATGTTTTAGGTTCTAGGGCTCTTTTTGAGCTCCATGAGTGCACTGCCAACACTTTCCTGCTTTTACATAAGTCAAGCTTGTTACCTTTAGGCCACCTATCTACCCCTGACTTGATAGATTATGCTTGTATCTCCTTGTATGTGCATATGTGTGCTTTTACACATTTGTATTCATACATGGGCATGCATGTGTGTGTTCATGTGTGTGCACACACACAAACATACTTTTACCCTCCTTGACCCTGCTCAAATAGGCCCATATCCATGGAGTAGTCCCAACTATTCCTCTTCTATAGAATAGTTCACATAATCATGATGCTCTCTCTTTGTGGAAACTGTGGGTTCCTGTCATTTTAAAAGGAGAAAAGATTAGGGCTATGAAGATAACTCAGTCTATTAGCACCATACTTTGATGATTGGGGTTCCAGAGGCCACAGGTTCAATCTTTGGCACTGCTTTATGCCAGAGCTGAGAGGTGCCCTGGTCTTTCTTCTATCTCATAGAAATACACTTTAAAAAAAGAATTTATTTATTTATTCATGAGAAAGATAAGAACAGAGAGAAAGAACCAGACATCACTCTGGTACATGTGCTGCTAGGGATTGAACTCAGGACATCATGTTTGAGAATCCAATGCTCTATCCACTGTACCACTTCCCAGACCACAATTTTTATGTTTTTAAGAGGGGGAAAGAATGATGTCTAGGAGCAAAGATAGAAATGGAGTAAAGTGAAACCAAAGATTGAAGTGCAGGAATGGTAGTAAATCAAAGCTTTTATTCATTCATCTGTTAAAGATTGATTTCATTTATTTTATGCCAGAGCAAAAGAAGTAAGAGCACCACTTCTGCACCTCTGGTCCTTGAGTTTGCAAGTCCTGTTCTTTACAAGGAGCTATTTCCCCACAAACATAGGTGTGTTTTAAGCAACCACAGTTGCTAGTTGTGCCCCCAGCCCCTCCAGTCTGCCTACTGCTGCTGGAGGACTGTTCAGGGAGCTACCCAGGCCTGGGCTGGGGGGAGATGCCCTCAGAACAAATGCCAATTAATGTATTCATTTCATTTCTAACTTACATTTATTTTATTTATTGCCTACAAAGAATACAAACACACGCACAAGCACACTACTTTTCTTTCTCTGCCCTAAGGTGAAATTCAGTGGAAAGCCACTCAGCATCTGAAAGAGAACTTTGACAAAGCAAAGCAGACTAAGAACAGGTTCTGCTGCCTTCAGCTCACCTTGAGCCTCAGCCAAGCCCTACAGGCTGGGACCATGTACGGAGGGCACATTTGCTGCATGCTATTTGCTCAGCAGAAGCCTGCCTGAAGCACATGTCTGTTGGTGAGAACTCTGCCTGAAAAAGTCAACAGAAAGCTTCTGGTTGATTCTCTAGAAACACTGGACTGCTGATTCCCTTAGTGCAGACAAGACTTCCTGTCTTCCATTAGCAGTTTCACAGAGTGGAACAAGGATTGCTGCCCCCCCCCCCCCCCACACACACACAGCCTGTAGTCCAGGTGTATTGCTAACTGCAGGGTTTTCCTACAGGGGAGGAGCTAAGAAGCCCTTTTGACAAGTGGCCTCCCCAAGCTGCTGCTGTGGGACTGGTTCCCTCTTTTCCTTCTTTCTTTTCCTTCCTTCCTTCCTTCCTTCCTTCCTTCCTTCCTTCCTTCCTTCCTTCCTTATTTCCTTCCTCCCTTCTCTCTTTTTAAAATTCATTTTATTTCTTTTACTTAATAAGAGAAACATTGAGAGGGAAGAAAGGAGATAGAGTGAGGAAGAAAAAGGCACCTGTAGCACTACTTTACCACTCATGAAGCTTCTTCTGCAAACAGTCTTGATTCTTTGTGCATGATAATTTTTGTGTTCCACAGAGTGTGTCACCACCCAGTCCTTCTTTTTTTTAATAGAGGGGGAGAGAGACAGAGAGAGAGACAGAGAGAGAGAGACCCACAGTACTATACTACTTGTGCAGTAGTATAGTACTATTGCTCAGTACTATACTACTTGTGTAGCTTCCTCCTGCAGGTGGGGACTGGGGGCTTGAACCTCTTTGCATGGTAACATGTATGCTGTACTGGGTATACCACAACCTGACCCCAGGTTGTGGGGCTGAAGTCAGACAGAATACTTAAATGACTGAATGGACAAGTAGATTCTGAGGAGCAGTAAAAGATGGGGGGGGGCTATTTATTGGCAACAGAAATGCAAATATGTTGTTAGCTCAGGTTTAAAGCTTGGTCAATGATTACATATTTTTATTATTTACCTGTTTTTTAAAAAAAAAAAAAAACCTTTTTTTAAAAAAGAAGGACACTTGATGTTCTTCTTAATAGGTGTGCTTCATGATCTTGTGGCCATGTTGGGTGATCTGAAATGTCTGGCTTCTGGGCTGGCCTGGGGAATCAGGAGTCTAAGGGGTACAGACCTTGGTTGGAAAGAGGGTCTGTCAGATCAGAAAGTTCCAAGTCACAAGGAGGCTGTAGCCCAAGGTAATTCTCCCAGCCTCCAGATGACAAAGGTTGCATTTACACCTGGCCAGGAGGTTTAATCATCTACCATTTCCAAACACAGCAGGCTAACAACCGGCTGGGCTGAAAATCATAAATGAACAACATAGAAAAAAATCACCAGCATAAAACAGTGCAGGGGAAAGAAGGGAGAAGTAAGGGGCCAGGTGGTGGTGCACCTGGTTGAGTGCACACAGTACAATGTATAAAGACCTGGGTTTGAGCCCCAGGTCCCCACCTGCAGGGGAGAAGCTTTGCATGTGGTGAGGCAGGGTTGCAGGTGTCTCTCTGCCCTTTCCCTCTCTATTTCCCCCTTCCCTCTTGATTTCTGGCTGTTTCTATCCAATAAATAAATAAATACAATAAATTTGAAAAAAAAAAAAGAAGAAGGGAGAAGTAGCTCAGAGTCTGCTCCAGGCACCTCTGGTTGCAGGCCCTGAGGTAGGGTCCTTGAAAGGAGTCAGGAATAAAGCTATCAAGATGCGGCTTCTTGATGAAGGGACCATATGGACAGGATTCTGGGGTCTGGGTCATTGGGTGGGGTTCACTGGTTGAGCAGCTATAAATGAGTATCCCTGTTTGTGAACATTGGGTCATGGGTGAGAATCCATGGGGGCAAGAAGAGGAGGGATTGGTGACGGTCTAGAAGAGGGACTGAACCAGTGTTCTCCAGACAAGCACAAGCAGCATATCTTGTTCTAACTAGACAAGCCACAGCCCCATGAGGGCATGGCCACCTGTGTCCTTCTCACCATGGCTGTGAGGTCTCTAAACTGAGATCTTCCTGGGGGGACTTAAAGAAAAGGCTGTGCCATGTTCTTAGTTCTTAGATAGCACTGCTTTCTGGTCAGAGGAGGCTGATCTGTCTGTTTGTCACTAGGTCAGCAGTCTGGTACAGTGTTGCATGCATCTCTGTCTTGTGCTAGCCCACCTGGGCTCCAATCTCAGCTCCAGCACTCACTCTGGGTCTGGGCAAATAACTTTGACTCTCTAAGCCTCTGTTTTTTTCATCTGTAAAAGTGAATGGTAACAGATCCTGCCTCAGAAGGTTAAATGAAATGGTGTGTCCTTGTTACCTTGTAGAAAAATGCAATTCAAGGGCTGGGGGAGAACAGCATAGAGGTTTATGGAACAGTCTTTCATGTCTGAGCCTCTGAAGTCCTAGGTTCAATCCCTGGCACCACCAAAAACCATAACTGAGCAGTGCTCTGTTGGAGAAAAAAAGAAAAAGTTGAAGAAGGAGGAGGAGCTAGAGGAGGAGGAGGGTGAGTGGTGCCACAACTAGTTAACTGTACATGTTAGTGTGTGCTAGGACCTGGATTCAAGGCCTTGGTCCCCACCTGCAGGGCAGAAGCCTCAGAAATGAAGCAGTGCTGTGAGTGTCTCTCTCTTTACCTTTTAATGACCCCCTTCCCTCTCAATTTCTCTTTATATATATATATGTAGTAAATAAATAAAAGATTAAAAAATCTCTCAAAAAATAAAAAAGGGGCTGAGGATAATAGCATAATGGCTATTGAAAAGACATTCATGCTTAAGGCTCTAAGGTCTTAGGTTCAATCCCCAGCCCCACCAACCATCATAAACCAGAACTGAACAGTGCTTTAATATCTCTCTCATTAAAATAAATAAAATATTTTTAAACATTAAAAAAGAAACTGATTTTGAAAAATGCTATTATCTCTATGTTGATGGTGTTGGAGCATGATGTGTGTGGACTGGTGTCCATAGGAGGGTGACTGTATATTAATTGTTTACATATTACTTTGGACACATTGAATGAGAGCCATAGTTCCTCACTGATAAATAGGATATCCACAATAAAGTTTTTTTTTATGGCAGAGGGAAGATTGAATTTTCAGGCCATTAGCAATAAATATTATTGAATGTCTGCACATGACATTCTGGGTAGTACAAAGACGTGGCAGAATTAGAACCAGGCCCTCCTCTCAATAAATTTACCATCTTGATAGGGAGCAAGGCATACATGTAAATAGATAACTAACAACAAGATAACATATGTCAAATGCCAAATGAGTTGGATTGTAGAACAAATGTATTAGTGTCTTATCTCTTCTACTAACTCTGTGTAGACAGAAACCACATCTGTCTTACAACAATATTCCCTTAACCCACATCTGCATCATAGTTAAGACTTGATGAATATTTACTATGGCTCAGGCTATGTTCTAGGACCTTTTTGGGTGTTAACTTCTATAAGCTTATAGCTTAAGCTAGCATGTAGTTGTTATCAACAGCTCTGCTTTACTTCTTTTTTTAAAACTTTATTTTTTTTCCTTTTATTTGCTAGGGCAGAGAGAAAGTGGGAGGGGAGGGGGGGGTAGAGAGAGACAAATAAATAGATAAGTAGATAGATACACCTGTAGCACTGCTTTACCACTTGTGAAGGTTTCCATCTCCCTTCTCCCCTGCAGATAGGCACCAGGGGCTCAGATCCAGGTCTTTGTACATGGTGTGTGCTAAACCAGGTATACCATCACCCTGCCCTAACAGCTCTGTTTTCAAGATGAGGAAAGTGAGGCACAGAGACAGGCATACACACCTCTTGTTCAAGATCACACTAGTTCACTCATTGTCTGCATGTTGGAGCTATGCTGGGAACTTGTCCCCCTTTCTGCTTTCTCCCTGGGCCTGACACAGGACTGACACAGGCAACAGGAAAATATGTCCTAGGCATTTGCCACAACCTCACCATGTCTTCCCAAAACTCCAGCAATAAGGGTATCATGATATTCATTATAATCAGGAAGGAATATAGGTAAAGGAAAAGTCACCTGAGTCTGTTCCTTTCCAGGGAACTAACCTGAATCTGAACTAGTTTGGAGTTGAGAGGACAAAGTTGGGAGGAAAGTTCTTCCTCAGGAAGGAGTGGATGCTGAAGGAGTTAGATCCAGATCAGCGGAGAATGTGACAGAGATATAAGTGGACAGAATATAAGATATAAGTGGAGCAGTCTGGTGGGGAGCTGAGCCTCAGGCTATTTGGAGTAAGTGCCTGTGCTAGTGGACAGTGACTGGTCAGGTGAGAAACAGAGATCTAGGCAAAGTATAGGATGCTCTGGGTAATGGCAGAGGAAGGGAGACCCTGAAAGAACACACCCCACAGAAGGAAGTTGATTATATTCTGAGTGCTTAGTGTGTGTGGACTGCTAGCTGGGTCCAAGTTTCTGATAAGCCTGGCAGGGCCTTTAATTTCTTCAAGTCCTAGTTCTATTGAGTCACATAACATCTTTAATCAAGGTCACTGGAAAGTTACACAGTTTGCTTCATATGGCCCAGGAGAATTTAAAAGCCATGTAGAAAACGTCAGTGTACTCCTGTCCCCTCCTATTTGTACTTTTGAGTTAATGGACACTCTGAAGTTGTACTGCCTTATCATTGAGGAAATGGAGCAGGCAGTGAGGCCCAGGGTGTGGACTTTTACAGTAACAGGAGAGCCTGATGCTGCTGACAACTCTCCATCTTAGTGCCAGGTGCCCTGTCGTTCTAGGCCTCATAGTCTTGGCACTGCAGCTTCTGATTGTACACGTGGTCTTTGACACAGCTGCTCACCACTCTTTATATTTTTCCACTGTGGAAAAGAGAGTACTAACAATTGTGCACCTTTTGCTCACACGTGCTAGGTGATGAAAAAGGCAGCGTTTTCTGAGGTTCAGTGGGCACATCAGCATCCCAGGAGCTCAAGTTATAACTCTAAGTGGGACCTAATGATGGAAGTGTTTCTTTACTTGCTTTTCTGTAAAGACAGAATCTCAGGGCACATCCAGTTAAGTACAAATGTTACAAAGTCCAAGGATCAAAGTTCAAGCCCCCGCTCTCCACCTGTAGTGGAAAGCTTCACATGCAGTGAAGCAGTATTGAAGATGCCTTTCTCTCTCCTCTATCTCCCCTCCCCTCTCTATGTATCTCTGTCTCTATCCAAGAAAGAGAGAAAGAAAAAGAAAGAAGAGAGAAAGAATGAAGGAAAAGAGGAAGGAGAAACTTTATCCAATACACACACCCCTCTCCCATCAGCTATAGGAGACCTAGAATTGAAGTAGAGGGATAATGGAGTGGGAGAGAGAAATAAAGATACTAAGATTGTTTTTTGGGTTTTGTCGGTTATTTTGCTTTTTATGCTTTTTTAAAGTTTAAAATACCATGTAGCTTTTGTATCTTACAACAGTATACATCAATTGAAAGCATACAAAATTTTGTCCACATTAACTATCAGAAAGTAGGTCTCTGGAAGTTGGGCGGTAGAACAGCAGGTTAAGTGCATGGGGTACCAAGCTCAAGGACCAGCATGAGGATCCTGGTTTGAACCCCCGGCTCCCCACCTGCAGGGGAGTTGGAAGCAGTGAAGCAGGTCTGCAGGTGTCTATCTTTCTCTCCCCCCTCTGTCTTCCCCTCCTCTCTCCATTTCTCTCTGTCCTATCCAACAACGACGACATCAATAACTGACAATAATAGCTACAACAATAAAACAGCAAGGGCAAAATAAATAAATTAAGTAAGTAAGTCTCTAAGTTAGTATATGACTCTTTGTACTTCTTCTCATTCACTTTGGGACAACACATTTCTTAAAGGAGAAAAGATACAAATTGCTCTTTGAACTACCAAAACATATTTGCAGAAAGATCCTTTGTAGCTGTTGTTGAATCATTTGTCCTAAGCCTCAGCAAAGTAAAATTTGAAGTATACATAGTGTTAGTCATGTGGAATTTACAACAGGGGAGCAGACTCCTCAGAAAATATGCTGGGATTGTCTTCCAAACCCCATGTATTTTCCAAATGGATATTTGAAAACCTTTGATTAAGTAAGCCAGACTTCTTGTTTTCCTGTCCTCTATCAAGATTCAAACCCAGTTGACCACCCACTGATATGAATCTGTAAATAGACTAAATTCTCCCTTTGAACACACTGATCCCAAACTTGCTATCTTATGAAAATGTTTGGGAGATGACAACATCAGAAGGCTCAGCAGAGACTAGCCTGTCTGCCCTTTGCTAAGGAGACCTGGAAGGCTATAGGTCTCTTGGAAAGGAAAAAGAGCACCAGGGAATCAAAGATCACAAACCCAATGAGTCTGGGATCCCTGACTCAGCCTCATCACCATGTGGTATGTATGGGTTTGTGAGGTGTGGTGTGTGGTGTGAATGTGTTATACGTGTGGGTTTGTATGTGGATGGTATGGGTAGTTCTGTTGTGTGAGGGTATTTGCGTATCTGTGTCAGTATTGGAGGTTGCTAACTCTGCAAAGATATATATTCCCATTTAACTTTGTGCCTTATGGTGGAGGAATAGAGGTTCTACAAATAAATAGTTAATGGTCATATGACTAGTGTCCATTTTATCCCTTGCTAGTCCCTTCCCTAACCTTCCGGAACTCTATATTCTTCTTCTTCTTTATTTTATTTTAAAATATTTTATTTATTCATTTATTAGTGGGTGGAGACACAGAGAAAGAATCAGAGCATTGCTTTGGCACATGAATGCCAGGGATCATGATATCTCAAAGATATATCAAAGTATATCTTTCCTGGTTCCAGATTCTTTAATTTTTTTTTCTTATCTCCCTTCTCTCCATTTCTTGTTTGAATTTCCCCTCCTTCTCCTAAGTTTCTTATACTACTAAGTTTCTTCCCTTTAATTTCTCTCTTGTTGCTCTCAGTGGTATTATAATCGGAGAGCTTGAACATGACCCAGAGCATAATGAGAAGCAGTAGTTATAGTCTATGCCATGACTATAACTACTGCTTCTCTGCTTCTTCTGAGGAGAGGAGGGGATGGGGAGAGGTGGGGAGGGGAGAGGAGAGGAGAGGAGCTTAGCTTCTTGTAGTACATATGCCAAGGCCTCTGCTTTTGTTCTCTGTTTATATTGTAAGAGCTAATAGAGTTGACTGCCATTTGAATTGTTAGTAAGTTGGAAAAGGGCAAAGGAACCAGAAGTGTGACAGTGTTAGTGAGAAGGTTGTGTTGAAGAAAAAAATAAGTAGTTGCCCGCTTCCCACAATTCAGACTGGCTTGCAATCTCTTTACCTGGTAGATATCTCAGGAAGGCCAGAGTTTATAAATATAAAGAAAAGCTTTACATGCAGTTTTCATAAGGTGTATAGCAGTTACGGAAAGCTGTTTAAAGTGACCAGCTTGGGGATATGAGAGTCTGGAGAAGAAGTGAAAGTCTAAGCCAAGAACCATATGAATAATTTTTCTAAAGAAAAATTAGAACTTCTTAACCCTATACTACTAGCTATTATCTATCTGACTGTGTTTCTCACCCAATTAGCTCAATGGTTAAGACTCTGGGGTGGGCCAGGTGGTGGTGCACCTGGTTGAGTGCATATGTTATAATGCAAAAAGACCCAGGTTCAAGCCCCCTGGCCCCACCTGCAGGGGAAAGCTTCATGAGTGGTGAAGCAGGGCTGTAGGTGTCTCTCTGTCTCTCTCTCTCTCAATATCTGGCTGTATCTATCCAATAAATAAATAAAGCCAATAAAAAATTTTAAAAAAGACTCTGGGGTGAAAGTTCCAACAAAATAGCATTTATAGTAAAGTGCTCCAGTTGTTATTATCATCTTTACCCACTAAGGGAGAAGTCCCAGTTCTCTAAAGGAACGCTTATGAGCACATTCCCCTCCCTCATTCAGGGAGTAGTAGAGAAACACAAACATCACCCTGCACAGTCATCATCCAGGCCAAACCCCCATCTAACTCTGCCTACTTCATAGTGAATCAGGAATTATTTTGAAGGAACATGAGAAAAAGTCTTTTACTGTGACAAACCTTATGTCAGCTATCTATATCAGTGTAAAAAATCAACCCCAAATGGTCTAAAACAATAACCATTTTGATTGAATCCTGACTCTGTATAGCTATGAACTTCCCTCTTAGGACTGCTTTAGCTGTGTCCCAAATATTTTGATAGCTTGTGTCTTCATTTTCATTGAACTCTCGAAACATTTTGATTTCTTCCTTGATTTCCTCTTTGACCCAGAAGTTGTTAAGAAGTGTACTGTTGAGCTTCCACATTTTGGTACTGTTACTAATCTTTTGTTGATTGTTAAGTGTTAGTTTAATTCCACTGTGGTCTGAGAAGATGCTTGGGATGATTTCAGTGCTCTTGAATAGGCTGATGCTGTCTTTGTGGCCTAACATATGGTCTATCCTTGAGAATGATCCATGTGGATTTGAGTAAAATGTGTATTCCAGTTTCTTGGGATGAATGACTCTGAAAATGTCCAATAGTTCTAGTTTATCTATCTCTTCATTTAGCTCCCTTATGTCTTTACTGATTTTCTTCCTGGATGATCTGTCAAGTTGAGAGAGTGGGGTGTTGAAGTCCCCTACTATGATTGTGTTACTGTTAATATATTGCTGTAGCTCTTTCAGTAGAAGTTTGATGTATTTAGATGGCTTCTCATTGGGTGCATATATATTAATAATTGTTAAGTCCTCTTGATTGACTGATCCTCTGAGCATTAAGTAGTGTCCATTCCTATCTTTTTTAATCTTATCTATTTTAAAGTCTATCATGTCAGATATGAGAATAGCTGTTCCTGCCCTTTTTTGTGGGCCATTGGCTTGAATGATAGTTTTCCATCCTTTCACTTTAAGTCTGTGTTTGTCTTGTTGCGTTAGGTGAGTTTCCTGTAGACAACATATTGTTGGGTTGTGTTTTCTGATCCATCTTCCTACTCTGTGTCTTTTAATAGGTGAATTCAGGCCATTCACATTTATTGATATCAAAGATTGAAGATATTTTAACGCCATTCTTGTAGAGTTTTAGAGTGTTTTGATATATGTTCTATTTGTGGTGGTCTGGTTGTTTATAGGAAACCTTTCAGAACTTCTTTCAAGGCAGGCTTGGTGATGGTTGCTTCCTTCAATTGTTGCTTGTCTGAGAAGGTTTTGATGCTTCCATCTAGTCTGAATGTCAATCTAGCAGGATATAGTATTCTTGGCTGAAAGCCTTTCTCATTGAGCACTCGATAGATATCTTGCCATTCTCTTCTGGCCTGTAGTGTTTGTATGGAGAAGTCTGCTGCTAATCTTATGGGTTTTCCTTTGTAGGTGACTCTTTGTTTTTCTCTTGCAGCCTTGAGGATCCTTTCTTTATCCTTATTCCTTTCCAATCTAAGTATGACATGTCTTGGTGTCTTTAGGTCTGTGTTAATTCTGTTTGGGACCCTCTGGGCTTCTTGAATCTTTATGTCTTTGGTGTTGTCTAGACTAGAGAAATTTTCAGCTATTATGGCCTGGAGAACGCTTTCTTCCTCCCCTTCTCTTTCTTCCTCTGGTAAGCCAATAATGCGTATATTGTTTCTTTTGAAGTCATCCCATAGGACTCTGTTGTTGTTTTCAGCATCTCTTAATCTCTTTTTGAGATCTCTTACTTCTTTTTTAGTTGTCTCTAATTCATCCTCAATCTTGCTAATTCTGTCTTCAGCCTCATTGATTCTATTCTCTCTGCCCTCTACTGCTTTCTGGAGTTCATCTATTTTGTTGCCCTGCTCTGATACTGTTTTAGCTTGTTCAGCTAGTTGCCTTCTTAGCTCAGCAATTTCAGCTTTCAGCTCTCTAATAACCATGAGATTATTAGAATTTTCTTCCATATTCTCATTTGTTGTTCCTGCAGTTCTGATTACAATTTTTTCAAATTCTTTACTCACTCCTGTTATTATTTCCTTAGCTAATGTTTGCATGTTGAACTCGTTGTTTTGTGCTTCGCCCTCTGGAGGACTTTTAGCTGGACTCTTGTCCTGGTTCGAGTCTCCATTATTTTTTCTTGTTGTTTTAACCATTTTATATAAGTTAACAGTTTTTTCAATCCCTGAGTTGGAGTTTAGTGGTGTAAAAGCCTTTTTTTTTCCCCCTGTAGGCTATGGTAGCCTGAGGGCTTTTAAACTATCAATAAGCTTCTTGGCTTAATCAATGACTCCTGACCAAGAGATAAAGCAGGGTGTGGCAGAGATAATCCAGTGGTTATGCAAAGAGACTTTCACAGCCCTTCAGCTATGCCACCAGGTATAGGTCTTCTCCTGAGTTTCCCGGTTAGATCTCTGTGCCCTGGTGTCCCTCCCTGTTACTGCTCCAGATTCTGAGGGTAGTAGCAATGGAGACTCAGAGTTGTATTTGGTGAGTCTCTGGGGAGTCCTTTCCTCCCTTCAGCTGTCCCCTTGTTGGTGGAGCAGACTGGAGGTGGTGTCTCCACTGACAAACTGTCGAACTGTTAGCAGTCACTTAATCTCTCCTTAGGCCCCTCTCTCCTCTCTGTCACCAGCCACGCGTGTTTGTACTCACGGGTGATTTACTGGGTTTCTGTGGTCATTCTAGTCCTGTCTTGTTTCGGTCCGGGTGGTCTCCTTTGGTATTCCTAGTTGATCCAGGAGAGGAGAGGAGAGGAGAGAAAGCGATCTGCTGCTCGTAGCTCCGCCTCCGGAACTGAATCCTGACTCTGTGGGACTGGGTGTTGCTGAACAGTTCTGCTGGGCTTGTCTGAGAGGTTAGCTGGCAAGAGCTTCTCAGATGACTTCACTCACAGGCATAGTAGCTGGTGCTGGTGATGTCTCCATGTGGGCTCCCATCTTCTAAGACTCAAGGTGGCAGCATTCCAAGAAGGCCTAAGCAAAAACAACAGGGTCTCAAGTAGACTTGAATGCTGTCACTTCAAGTGACTGAATGTCTATTCCAATTCAAAATGTAGGTGAGCTGATCTCATCTTCTGATGGGAAACAGTGAAGTCAAACATGGGTAGGAGAAATGCTGTCCATTTCTGCAAATAATCAGCTGAATTCCATTACTAATGGCAATGGCCAACAAAATCCTTAGTCCTTTCTCTCTCTCTCTCTCTCTCTCTCTCCTTCTCTCTCTCTCCCTCTCTCTCTCTCTCTCCCTCTTTCTCCCTCTCTCTCTCTCTTTCTTCCTATCTCTCCATCTATCTGAAAAAACAAGCCTAGAGTAATGAAACCTCGATAATGACAATAAATAAATAAATTGGAGACCAGAAGCCACTTAAAATTTTTTTTAAGTGTTTATATATTTATTGGATAGACAAACAGAAATCAAGAGGGAAGGTGTGATAGAAAGGGAAAGAGACAGAGAGACACCTGTGGTACTGCTTCACCACTTGCAAAACTTTCCCCCTGCAGGTGGGGACTGGGGACTTGAACCTTGGTCCTTCCACACTGTAACATGTGTGCTCAACCAGGTGCACCACGACCCGACCCCATCCTGAAGCCTCTTTTCATTCTGAATCAATTCTATTCAATTTAGTATAAATAAAGCATGACTTCTTAAAAAAACAACAACTGGATTTCCGTTTTATCAGACTGTAGTCCACTCTATTTGGGACAATGAGTCAAACAGTTACAGAGAAAAAACCAAACAAACATGTCATTAATGTGGCAAGGCAGATAGCTCAACTGGTAAATCACCCACTTCTGTGAGGCTCACACTGCTCCCTGAGGTGCTCTTGGTGCAGAATGGCCCTCTGGTTTCCCTTTCTCTCTCACAAATGTCTCTATGATATGATATGATTGACTGATTGATTGATTGATTGACTTTGGAGTAGGAAGCTCACCATGCATGCACAATTCCATTGCTCTAGCTTTTTCGGTCAGATTGAGGTGCACCTAGAGAGGCAGAGATGCCACAGAGACTCCCATGTAGCGTTGGCACTTAGACTTGTGCATCAGCCTGGTAAGGCATGCTCTTACTCTGAAGGCTGTCGTCAGCCCCTCTTCTAGGAGGCTCACCTGACCAGATTCAAAGGGTCAGGAAATCAACATTAACTCTCAATGGGAAGAGTGACAAATTTCTGACGAGAGAGTAAATGAACAAGAATGAAGTTATTATCTCGAGAGCTTTTTACAAACTATCTGTGCACAGTTATGGTCTTGAACAAAATTTTCAAAGCCTTCTTTCTCCTTACAGTTCTATGTATTATATAAAATATTATTTCTACTCAGTTATCAACCTGTATATCATTATTGAGATTATTCTGTTTCTACCTTCCTAGTCAGTTACCCTTTTTGCCTAGGCAGGAAATGTGCAGTATCATTTAAAACCAAGACCCATCTTCTGTCTCTCCCCACTCCACACCTTTCTCATGAAAAGTCAATAAAAAGGTGAGGTCTTGCTGTAGTAAATTCTCTCTCCAGTACTATTGCCTGTTTTCCCTAAAGTCTACACACACAAATCATTGTTTAACTTCCTGGGCATGATACTTTACAATCTTATGTCTTAGTCATTTCCAGCACCTTGGGAATAAAGTTGAGAGAGAAAATAAGAATTATTGTCTCTGTGTCTTAGAAAGAAACATTCTTGCTCAAATCGGAGAGGGGATGGGGAATCAGGAACTTACAGGTTTCTTTCCCCTCTCCGATTTGAGCAAGAATATGAGTAGAATATTGTTTTCATCTGGACTTTAACATTTTCTGTATATCCTGACAATGCAAAGTTGTCCACCAATCTATTTTTAATAAAGATGGCTCACATGTGAAGCCATTTTCTGAAGGCGTAAAAGTGAATTACTGATGATGATTCAATATACTTAAAAGAAAAATTTCTTTTTTTTTTTTTTCCTCCAGGGTTATTGCTGGGCTCCGTGCCTGCACCATGAATCCACCGCTCCTGGAGGCCATTTTTTCCCCCTTTTTGTTGCCCTAGTTGTTGCAGCTTCGTTGGGGTTATTATTGCCATTGTTGACGTTGCTTTGTTGTTGGATAGGACAGAGAGAAATGGAGAGAGGAGGGGAAGACAGAGAGAGAGGGGAGAGAAAGATAGACACCTGTAGACCTGCTTCACCCCCTGTGAAGCGACTCCCCTGCAGGTGGGGAGCCAGGGGCTCGAACTGGGATTCTTATGCCGGTCCCTGCGCTTTGTGCTACGTGCGCTTAACCCACTGCGCCACCGCCCGACTCCCTAAAGGAAAAATTTCTTATGTAAAGATGGAATTGTTTCAAACCTTTAGATGTCACCAAAAGTCAGCTGGGGAACTTGGGGCATTTTAAAAGAACAATGGAGAGTTATCCAGCTTGATTATACATTAAGCTGTTTTGTGATTTTTCTCCCCGAAAAGAAGAAAAGAAACAACATTTTCTCCACCAAATATCTTCAAAACATGGTCTTTCTAAGCAGATTGTCTGTCCTTGGTTAACATTCCCAGCTGCCTCTTTGTGATCCAAATGACTGTTTACTTACAAAAGAAACAAGCAAAAGGAAACACTGAAGGACACTTCTTTTAATATTGACCTTCACAAACATTCGGATCATTTTCTTTTTATTGAGAACCAACTAGACACACAAATTCTGTAAGAGGCAATGAGGAGGCAACAGGAGTGACAACAGCAAAGAAAAAAAGAAAAAGCAGCTCTGCTGTGGCTACTTTTGTAAGAAAACTCACTATTCTACCCAGCTCTACAAAACAAGATGATTTCATTTCCCAGAGACCTCAGCTAGTGTCTGACAAACAGACAATAGTAGAAGATTTAGGAGCCGGCACTGTAGTGGTTAAAAGGTCTGGATTTAGGAGCTGTGCAAATTGGAGCAAGTTGCCAAAATTATCTGTGCCTCTGTATTTGTTGTTTGTTTTGTGTTTTTAATCTGTAAAATGGAAATAATAAAAGCAATTTCTTGTTTGGGTCACTGTGAGAATTAATTATTAGAGCCATGTCTGCTACTCAGAAATGTTGTATGTATTAAATAAGTTAAAAACAAGAAGGAAAAGCCAGAGAAACAGCTCAATTTGCTATGCTCATGGCCCAAGTGGGAACCCTGGCACTACATGGGAGAGGCAGTGACACTGCAGGAAGCTCATTTAATGTGTTCTCTCTCTTTGTCTCTGTCTCTGTTTCTCTCTCTCTCTTCCCTGTTATTTATTTATTTATTTATTTATTTATCTATCAGAGTACTGCTCAGCTCTGGTTAATGGTGGTGCAGTATGATTGAACCTGGAACCTTGGAGCCTCAGGCAAGAGAGTTGTGTTGTGTTTTGTTTTTCTTTCAAGAGTCTTTTTGGCATCACCATTAGACTATTTCTCGTGCTCTCTATGTTTATTAGAATAGCAACAACAACAACGACAAAAACTTGTTGAAGTGGTGAAATCCCACAGGTGCAAAGCCTGGCTGTACAAAAAAAGAAGAAAATTTTAAAACCACTTCAGTGCATTGTGCATACAAAGTAGTATTAACATTACTATTACTATTACTAGTAACATGTCTAATCAATGTGAAGGGATCCTGGGAAGAGGGCTTTTGTTTCCTAGTGATTCTTTTTTCTTTTTAAAAACATATTATTTTCCTAAATATTTTATTTTAATGATAGAAATACAGAAAGAAACACCAGAGCACTGCTCAACTCTGGTTTATGGTAGTGCAGGGGGCCTTGAGTCTTTGCTAAGGAAATTTCTATTGTCTGACATAAAATGAGGCCATGTAGTTATTAATACATTAGTTATATTGCACTGAAATACATAGTATTTCAGGACCCTCTTTAAGGAATGAGTCTTCATTATTCCATTTTTTCAGGCACCAACATTCCTGCTTCTGTGCCCACTCTCCCCTGGGGGCTTGGAAGACAGATGTGCATGTGTCACGATTCAAACTATGACTATTGAGTAGGTCGCCGTCTCATCTGTAAAACAGGTATGAAATTTCACATGATGATTAAAGGAGTCAGAGAAAGCACTGAACTCATTGGCCAATGTATATATTGTCATTAAGGTTCTTGTTGGGACCCAGCAACTGTCTAACTCTACCACAGATTCCTAGTGGCCATTTCCCCCCTCCTCTCTGTGTCTCTCTCTTTATTTATTTATTTTTCTCTTTGTATTTATTTCTATAGAGGTTAGAGACAGAGAGACATAGAGAGGGAGAGAGAGAAACAGAGGGACAGATACCTGCAGTACTGCTCCTCCTCTTGTGAAGCTTCCTCCTGAACTGAGAGTTTGAATCTGGATCCTCATACATGGTAATATGTGAATGTGTTCACTCTGCTGGGGCACCAGCACCTGGGCCTAATAAAAAAATAATAATAAAGCAAAGCTGGAAGACTGTGAAGTGGATAAAGCATTGAGCACATAAACATATGGTGCTGAGTGCAACCCTGGCATTGAATATGCCAGGATGATGCTCTGGTTCTTCCCCCCCTTCTCTCTCTCTCTCTCTCTCTCTTTCTCTCTCTCAGTAATAAGTAAATGGGTCTTAGGCTGGCAAAATAGCTCACTTGAATAATGTACTGCTTTACCATGCACTTGACCCAAGTTTGAACCTAGCCCCCACTCCCTAAAATAAAGAAATAAAATCATTAAAAAGAAAGCACTTAGTGGGGATAGATAGCATAATAGTTATGCAAATAATAATAATGATTGATGCTAACATTTCTGAAACTTCTTTGGAAGACCAAAGAAAGAAAGAAAGAAAACAAAACAAAACAAAACAACAATAAAAAAAAAAAACACCCTGGCCTAAAATATCCCAGAAGATCCATTCTGAGGCCAAAAGGAAGTGAGGATAATGAAGGAAGTCTGCACTCTGTATCTAAAATATTTCTTTGCTCAGGAGACCTGCTGATGATCAAAGGTGGCTATTTATTACCTGATGCATGTTACAGTTGAAATTTAACTTTGGAAATTATGTTTATTATATCTTCATTCTTTCAAAATTCCATTTTATAGCTTTCCATGAATAACTGATGTTAGCAAATTAAGTCATTAAAATGAAACAGAACAAACAAGAGTCCTTACTCACTGCCCCCCCCCCCAAGTCCCCTAATATTTTTGGCTTTCCACTGAGATACTGGGAAAATCATCTATTTTCTTTGGGTTCTGGCTTTCTCATTTAAAAAACTCAAGTTTATGGGGGTCGGGCGGTAGCTCAGCGGGTTAAGCACACATGGCACAAAGTGCAAGGACTGGCATAAGGATCCCAGTTCTAGACCCTGGCTCCCCACTTGCAGGTAAGTCACTTCACAGGTGGTGAAACAGGTCTGCAGGTATCTTTCTCTCCCCCTTTCTGTCTCCCCTCCTCTCTCGATTTCTCTCTGTCCTATCCAACAACAAGGACATCAATAACAACAACAATAATAACCATAACAATGATAAAACAACAAGGGCAACAAAAGGGGAAAAAAAAAGACTCCACGAGCAGTGGGTTCATGGTGCAAGCACCGAGGCCCAGCAATAACCCTGGAGGCAAAAAAACAAAACTCAAGTTTATGGTGAAGATCTTTTCTACATCCTATGTTGGGGGTGGGGGGAGGAATGTCCCGGATGGAACTGGTTCCAGCTGGTCACTCACTTCTCTGTACTGGAAAGGAATCCAACTAGCCAAATTGAGATATTTCCTCTCAACAAACCTCTTGTAAGTATGTTAATTTTAAATCTGGCAATTAGTCTAAAGGTGAATCCCATCTTGGTGAAAACTATAAAAGGATTAGGAAATAGAGAAAATGGGGAGATGTTAGCAAGCCTGTCTGGCTTAAGCGCATTTCCCTTCATCTTTTACTGCTTTTTAACTGAACGAGGTGATAAGCACAAATAACTTACTGCCTTCCAAGCCTGTAGTTAATTTCTCAAGTCCTGGTTAACTCTCATAGTACCCAACTTACTTGTATGGGGGCTTTGCTCTTGTTTATTTGTGTAGATATTTTGCACATTCCAAATGATCAAACTGTGTTACATGAAATTCTACTCAATCTGAATAGCATTTAGATAAATTCATATAATAATGTTTGTTGCTGTGGATTATGAATAAGTGAAATATATTAACCAGTGCTGATGCCAATTTATCCATCTCTAAAACTTCTCAGAGATTTAGTTAAACTCTGGGTCATGCTGTGTCATACAAAAATAAGGCACTTTAAAATGAACAATGTCCAGTTTTTCATTTTTGACTTTTGGCTTTAGGCTTGGAGAAGGCAAGGAGATTGGAAACTAACTTGGTAGTGATACAGATACTTGTGCAGCTTTTCAAAGTGATCAGGCTTACATGAAATAAGGGCATCCTCATAATGGTGGTCTGAGGTAGGTCCTACCGGCATACTTTTTCCGATAGATATTTAGGTGCACTTTACGATTTCCAAATTGCAACTTTATTCTCTCAGCAAATTCGTCACTTTGGTGTTTCCCTCTTGATTTAGAAATAAGCAAAATCTCATTACAAGTTTCAGTGACTTATCTGGTGGCTGTTGTGTGAAGTGTGGCACTCCATTCCAGCTCATGGGCTGACTTCCCAAATCAGCTTGAGTAACTTGGAACTCAACTCCACTCGATAGTGTAAATTACTGATACCCTCCCTCATCAAGGTGTTTGTAATATTTTCATTGCTTATACGTCTATGACCATGGTGATTGATTTTAGGACAAGAGTCATCTCCATCTTTGTTTTTCCAGTATCCAGAATCCCGTCTGACAAAAAGCTGGAACTTGAGGACTAACATATATGCCATGCGCCTTGCCATACATGAGATCCAGGTTAGAATAACTGGTACTGGATGGACAACATCGGAGAACTGTTAGGTCCTTTGGTGTTTTGGTATCTTTTCCTTCACTTCTTTCTCTTTCTATCTGAAAAAGTTGACCCATAATGGCGAAAACTTAAAAAAAAAAAAAAAAGCAGGTTCCAAAATTCACAAAATATTTTATTTTACTGGTACTATAAATTTTGCATTTATGATGTCTTACATATGACTAAAATGAATTAAATTGATCTTATAGGGGCCAGGAGGTGGTGCACCTGATTAAGTGTACACACTACAGTGTGCAAGGTCCCAGGTTCAAGCCCCCAGCTTCCCCTACAGGGGGAAGCTTCACAAGTGGTGAAGCAGAGCTGTAGGTAACTCTGTCTCTTCCCCTTTCTACCTCCCTCTTCCCTATCAATTTGTCTTTGACTCTATCCAATAGTTAGTAAATAAATAAATAAATAAATAAATAAATAAATAAGTAAAATGTTTTTTAAAAAAACTGATCCCATCTTTAAGACAGTCATAAAATAGTAGATAAGGTCAACAAATAGTGATAAATGTAATATAGAATTAGACTATATAGTGGTTGTAATGATGTCTGTGGTGTTTGATTAAAAAGAAAGTCTCAAAAAAATAAATAAAAATAAAAAGAAAGTCTCACTTGATGTGCAAATGTTATGTTTGCATTTGCTGCATATTCTATTTTCTTGATAAGTAATTGAAAAATACAAATTTTCCTTAGCCTTGGAGGTGAGAGAAAAAAAATTTTTGCATTTAAACATTTTAATGTAAACTAGAACAGCTGAATATTCCTAGTGAGGAAAATTAAGAGGTTTTGTGCGTGAAACTATAATTTTTCCTTAGGCTAATGGTGTTCACTCACGCTGATCTGAGTCTTGGAACCTTATCAATCAACAAATATTTGAGTATCTATTATGTACCGTACGTTGTGTTAGGCTCTGCAGGGAATCAAAGAAATACAAGGGGTGAACCCTTTTCTCAAGGAATTTATAACTTTGCAGAAGGACTGACTTTTCTTTGCCCCCTTCAAAGTCTTTCCATAGAGTTAATTGTATAGAAAGTTGAAGCAGTGGGAAAAATCATGGCACATTAGCAAGCAAGAGTTAACATGAAGGCATTTTTTAAGAACCATCCGGTTGTCAACTTAGGGTCTTTTATTTCAAGGTCCTCAGGTATGACTGATTAAAGAGATGAGCACATCCTTTAGAAGTTAATTCTCCAGATAAATAAAAGGGGCACTGCAAAAATCTACATGTTACAAAATGCAGTAGACAGGCCAGTATGGGGGAATGGTAATCCTTTCATCTTCAAGGCGAGAAAAAATATTGCATGAGTTCAAGACAAACAAGCCATAAATTTCAGGCTTGAGTCCCACCAGAGCAGCCTCCTAAATAAGGCCCAAAGCAGGACTGTCAAGACTGAGTCATCTTGGCTTCACAGAGCATGCAACAGGAAGCACTCCTTTCTATAGCCAACATCAGCCCTCAAGCTCCCAGGGGTTGGTTCACTCTCTTTCCCAATCCAACTTAAACTCTCAAGAGCTCCAGAGTCAGAAAGTGACAAAGATGCAAAAAACCAATGGTGTCAGCCAAGAACATGTTAAACAAGGGGGTTCAGTGTCCTCCTGGAGCCAGATCTCATTAGTTGTAAAGCCCTCAGAGACAGACAGGGAAAGGAACAGATTTCTTTGGGGTTCTGTTTATACTTAAGTGTTTGGTCTTAAGAGACCAAAATGTGACTACGAATGTCTGCCATTAGAGATTATGAAACAGTTCACTTTGGTGTAGCTAGACACTCTTCTGTTTCTTTAATTTTCTTGCTTTAAAATCTTAGATCTTCAAATCTGACAGTATCGAAAGTTAGGTGTATGATTTTGTGTGCTTAGACCCTATGTGTATTTTTCCCCCCTTTTGTTGCCCTTGTTGTAGCTTCGTTGTGGTTATTACTATTGCCCTTGTTGACGCAATTCGTTGTTGGATAGGACAGAGAGAAATGAAGAGAGGAGGGGAAGACAAAGAAGGGGAGAAAAGATAGACACCTGCAGACCTGCTTCACCGCCTGTGAAGCGACTCCCCTGCAGGTGGGGAGCCGGGGGCTCGAACCGGGATCCTTACGCCGGTCCCTGCGCTTTGTGCCACATGCGCTTAACCCACTGCGCCACTGCCCGACCCCCCCATGTGTATTTTAAACAAGGAGGGCTAGCATTTGAGAGTTTGCTACTGTCAAGCACTATTCTAAATGCAAAATTTTATTGCCATCTCCATTTTATATACAGGGAAAATGAGACACTCAGAAACTGAGTACAGCTGATAAATATGTCAATGAAGTTGGAATCTGAATGTAAGAATGTTTTTCCAGACTCTGTCCACATTGACAACTGAGCTGTTGTAGTGCTCTTAATAACATGGAAGGCAAATTATATGCTTCAAATAGGAAACATAAAAGCACATAGTAGGATTCTTTCTGAAGGTATCTGTGTAGATTTGAATTCCAAGAGCACAAAGCCAGTAGGAATTTGTAGACCACTTCTTACCTTGCCTGTCATATAGTCCAAACTTCTCCCTTAGCCTCACAAATTCCAGATAGAACCTGCCTGACAAACTCATGGAAAAACAGAGCCTACCTCCAATGGGACAGACAATATTGTATGATAGTGGGAACAGAGACAACTGAGGGCTAACAAATATTAGAGAATGAAAGTTAAAAGTGATGTAGATATAAACTGGACTTATATCCAGGATATAGAAATAAGGTATTTGGGTGGGAGTAGATAGCTTAATGGTTATGCAAAGAGACTCTTATGCCTGAGGCTCTGAAGTCCCAGGTTCAATCTCCTGCACCACCATAAGCCACAGCTAAAATCAATGCGGTAGTAGTAGTAGTAGTGGTAGTAGTGATGTATTTTCCAATGAAGAAACTAAAAAAAAATAATAATAAATAATGAAATAAAAAATAATGTATTTTATAAATGCCTTAATATTTATTTTAAAGGCATAGTATTGGCTGAAACAGTAAGCAGAAAAAAGTTTCTAGCTGTATTACTGTAAGCATGGGTTAAAAATATATACATGGAGGAGTCGGGCAATAGTGCAGTGGGTTAAGTGCACATGGACCAGCAGCTCCCCACCTGCAGGGGAGTTACTTCACAGGTGGTAAAGCAGTTCTGCAGGTGTCTATCTTTCTCTCCCCCTCTCTGTCTCCCCCTCCTCTCTCCATTTCTCTCTGTCCTATTCAACAATGATGACATCAATAACAACAACAATAATAATTACAACAACAATAAAAAACTACAAGGGCAACAAAAGGGAAAATAAATAAATAAAATATTTTAAAAAGTTTAAAAATATGTATGTACATGGGGCTGGTGAAATAGCTCACTTTGATAGAATGCAGCTTTGCCATGTGGGTGACTGAGGTTTTTGCAGTTCTGGTTCTATAAATATTTGCTGGGTGATCTTGTATAGTCTTTCTAACATTAAATTTCCCAAGCTACAAAATGATGTAACACATAGCTTATAGCACAAAACTGATGTGAATGATGTGTGAGAAGCTCTCTGCAAGTAACACTTGATCCTAAGCATATAGCAAGGCCATTGTCAATAGTGACCAATAATACTACTATAGTGGTGCCTGGTATAACACTTGGTCCTAAGTATATATAGCAAGGCTATGGTCAGCAGTGACCAGTAATTCTGCTATAGTGGTGCCTGGCACAAAGCAAGTCTTTGCCATCCAGTAGAAGTGATAACCTTGAAGTACACTGAAAGCTTAACTATCAAAAAAAAAAAAATGTACGAGGGGCCCTAGAATCATTGTAAAAAGTCTCTAATGTACTTTGGGAGCTTGTTGCTAGGGCTTTAAAGGTGTTGAAGATACTGAATTCAAGATATTGAATTCAAGTTGAAGAAACCAACTCTGAACATTTAAATAACAATTCAACAGCACCCTCAGTACTAGGGGAAGTGCCATGTTGGTGTGCAGATAGCCAGTGGGTTCAGCCAGCACAGTGTTCAGAGGTGGACAGAAGGTTTAGGGAGCTGAACGGAGCTGGAAAACTGGAGTAGCCTGTGGGCTGATAGAAGGGGTGGAGGGAGTTCGCAGAGTATCTGGGTAGTGGGGCTAGATCCCACTTCTAGAAAAACAAGTCTTGTTAAGTTCATGCACCCTTTTGACAACTGGCCCCTCCATCCTACTACTCTTTACCCTCTAGCTCCTGGGGATCAACTTTCTCAAATTTGGCTAGTCCCTGGTTATCTCCCTTTGATCTTCATTAGCCAAAGTTTGAACAAGCTTTTCTCGTTGTGATTTACACTGTGATAGTGTTGATCATCTGCTATTTTCCACACATAAGATAAGATCATCATGCTTACTATGCTTTCAAGTCATACACAACCCTCTCCAGAAACTCTGAACCTCTCCTACTTTAGGATATTACTATCTCCCCCAAATATGGGCCCTGGTTTTAACCTCCCTCCCCAAGGGCCACTGATTGCAAAATAATCAGTGTGGGTGGAGGGAGAGATAAGATCTTCTGGAAAGTTGGTTAAGACCAGATAAGAGGCCCTTTAATGTTGCTAGTGTGACTGCCACTGTAAGGACCCTAACCTACAGCACAAATTCTTCTTACAAGAGGTGGGTAAGGGGGGATCCTTTAGGAATACAAAAGAATGAAGTGAGCTTATTTCTGTGGAATACTGTTCCATAAATTGGCAGTCAGAACTCTACCCTTGTTAGATGGGGAGGAGGTAGTCTAATATGGTCAAAAAAAGGTGGTAGGCTAATATATAGAAGAGCTTGTCTTGGTCAATCCTGAGGCTGGGGAACTGGGAGGCCGGTTTTCCACCATATCTTTGTCTGTGAACCCACAACCTTTTCTTTTTCTTTTTTGATTTTTTAAAGATTTCGTTTATTTATTAATGAGAAAAATAGGAGGATAAAGAATCAGACATCATGTTGGTACATATGCTGCTGGGGACCTCATGCTTGAGAGACCAATGCTTTATCCACTGCGCCACTTTCTGGACTACCCCACTAGCTTCTCTCTACCTCTCTCTTGTTTTTATTTTTTATTTTTTATTTTATAAGTGACAACATTAATTTATAAAATTTTAAGATCACATGGGTATAGTTCCACACCATCCCCCCCCCCAAGTGTTCTGTGTCCACATTCCCTCCATTGGAAGTCATAGCAGTTCTCCCAAGGTCACAGATATGGGTTGACTATTATTTCTATGACTATCTGTCTATGTTTATTTGTATTTGCCCACTTTTCCCCCATGATCCTATCTTCTCTTCCTTTCTAAGGCCACACCCACACCTACACCTATTTCTGCTTCTGAATGTCCTTCCCTTTTTCCTCCTCTCTCTCCAGGTCCCGATGGAATTGGAGTTCAATGACTTCTGGTTATCTCCCCCTGTCATTTTTCCCCCACTGGGAATATGGACCAAAATTATTTTTGGAGTACAGAAGCCCTCACTAGCTTTTCTTACCTCAGAAAATCATAAAAGAATTCTCCCTATTCTGCAAATTCCAAAAACTTCACTTTTTTGAGAGGAGATAAACTTAATTGTTTTTATGTCTCACTTGCAATCTCTAAGTAGTATTGAGTGGATGACGCTGGAGTAGGGGCAGTTCTCTAAACTTTGTTTAACATTACAAATGTCAACGCAAAATTGACACTTTGATCTAGGATAATACTGTCTAGGATTAAATAAATTCAGGTCTAGTGGTCTGGGAGGTGGTACAGTGGATAAAGCACTGATCTCTCAAGCATGAGGTCCCAAGTTCAATCCCCAGAAGCATAGGTACCAGAGTGATGTCTGGTTCACTATCTCTCTCCTATCTTTCTAGTAAATATATAAACTCTTTTTTTTTTCAAGCTTTTATTTTTTTCTTTTTCTTTTTTTTTTTCACCAGAGCACTACTTAGCTCTGGTTTATAGTGGTGGACACGATTGAGCCTGAGACTTTGGAGCCTCGGGCATAAGAGTGTTTTTCCATAACTATTATACAATCTACCTCCCACAAAAATCAAGTTATTCTAAATAAGAAAGAATAAGGATTATGGAAGGACAGAATAGTTGCCTCCAAGTGCCAGTCTCCTCTTGTAGGTACCCTGAGGGAGACATTTTACAGAGATCAGGTTTCCTGTCCAAAGTTGGTGTGTTGGTATACATCTATTGTATTTTTTTTGGACATGTTAAGCAGCTTGTAACTCACCTTCCTAGTCCTGCTCCTATACCACTGCACTCCAGAGAACTCCATATTCTGCTAAATTCCAAGGAGGAGCTGATATTTAATCTAAGTCACTGTGGATGATCAGAAACACTCTTCACCCATCCTTTTCTTATCCACTCATTCACCACTTTTCCTTCCAGGGTTCTCACTGCTCAGTGCCTGTGTGAAGATCTCATCATTCCTTGTGGCCAATGCCTCTGCTTCTACCTCCCTTTTGTCTTTTTTTTTTTTTCTTTCTCTGATACAGAGAGAGATAAAGAAAGGGAGAGAAGAGGAGCTAGAGAGTGAAAACTGCAGCATGCTTTACTTCTTATAAAGCTTCCCCACAGCAGGTGGGGACTGGGGCTTGAACCGGGGTCCTTGCACATGGTGATGCATGCCTGTTACTGGGAACACCACTGCCAGTCCTCTCAACAAATGTTCTTTGTGCAAGGTACTGGGGAGGCTGTGGTGCTCTCCATCTCTGAGCTGAAGGTCTGTGACACTGATGATGCCTAAAGTGATGTAATGACAGTGCAATGTTAGTAATGGGGATGATTTTATTTATTTGTTTGTTTATTTATTTACTTACCAGAGCTATGCTCAACTCTGGTTTATGGTGGTTTGGAGGGACTGAACCTGGAACTTTGGAACCTCAGGCATGGGAGTCTCTTTGCATAACCATTATCTGCCCCATATAGGATTGATAGTGAGATTTGTGTCTTGGGGTTGAAAACCTCCTAAGATTGACTAAGTAGGAGAGAAAGTGTGTGTGTGTGTGTGTGTGTGTGTGTGTGTGTGTGTGTGTGTGTGTGTGTGTGTGTGTGTGTGTGTGAATTAAGTACAAAAAAAAATGACCTGATCTCACAGATCCCTCTCTCCACCACGTCTGGTCATCTCCATCAGGAACTACATCATAAACCCTTTTGTGGACCTCCACAGGTCCTTGCCCTGAATGTAGAACAACAATGATAGGGACTGCCCCCCTCTCTGAAAGGAGGCTGGGTCAGCATACTCTGCCACTCGAGGAAGATTGGTCCTGAAATGAGTGCAGCCTAGAACGTTCCTAGCTATGACCATGGAATGTGAGCTCAGATCTACATGGATGCAGAGGTTATATAGGCTCCTGTGCTAAATATGAATAGACATGGGTCCTAGGTCAGATCAATGGGATTTGTAGTTAGTGGTATTTATATACTTTTCTCATATTTGGGAGCTGTTCTCTTCCCTGACCCAGCTTTCTAGTCCTATTCCCAACTCTGATACCATCTCCCTAGATAATACTCTTAGCCCACCTACATGTTAGCTGTTGGGCTCAGGCAAAAATTAATTATTAAAAAATGAATTAGGAGTGAGTCTTGTGTGCTTCTCTGAGCTGTGGGCACCCTAGCAGCAGTACTCTGGAGATCAGAGATCTGAAAGCCCTTCATCATCTAGCATGTGTCCCCTAAGCTCCCAAAATGGGCAAGTGGGCCCCTGATGGGTGATGTGTATGCTGCTGGGATTCCTGGTGTCAGCAAACTGCAGTGATTTCCAAAGGATAGTGAGTGAATGTTGGTGCACCTGACTGAGCACAAATCCTTGCATTCCCTTGGCCTTAGCCAATGGGCTGGCTCACTGGAGGCTGACAGAAATGGGCTGCTCTTGGAAGGAACGGAAACAGGGGCCCCATTGAGGACCTAACAAGCTAGCTCCCACTTTGGCACCTAAAATGGTCAATTTTAGTTGATCAGATTCATTTCGCAATTTGGGTATGTGATCCCCAAGCATGGCCTCTTATCTCTAAACAGAGGTGTGAAAACAGAACCCACTTGGCATAGGCTGGCTGCCTCAAGGAGGGTCTTTGTGTGAGTCTCAAGGCTTGTAGGCTAGAAAAGGACATAGGATGCCGCCCCATGTGCCTCATGCTTAAACTCATCTATTTTTTGTTTCCCTTCACTCAGTGAGATCAGACACTGGGCCACTTGTGTAAGAAGTGTTCCTAACCTTTTGGAGACAGGAGAGAAAACACTTGTGCCATGATGTGGGGCTCTGGCCTCTGCCTGGGGTGAACCTGCTGTCTCAAATGAACTAACTGCTCAATAGCTCATGGATGTTTCCCAAATGTGTAGTGAAGCTTATGCTCAAATATGCAGCTGGCACTGTTTACCAACTCATGGGAATGAGAAGCAAGATGGCGGCATGCCAGCAACCTCACAAAGCGGTGTTGTTAATGTTCCTTTAGATGCTCCTGTGTGGCTTTCTGGGAGCAGAGGAGGATCTGTTTACACCCACTGGCTCTTATTGATTCTTCTGGGGGACAGGAACTACAATGCTGGCCTCTGTTAGTCCCTGGAGTGTGTTGGAAGAACTTGGCCAATTCTTGGGGGTGTCCTGTGATCCTTCTTGCCTAGTGTGATACTGAATTACACTCCCAGAGGGTGAGCTCATTTCTGGGTCTCAGAATACAAGTTTCTGATTTGGTTGGGGGCAGAGGGAAAACTTCTGGCATCAAGTCTGTAGTGAAGCCTGTTGTTTCCTAGTGGTAAATTGAGGGCAGTGTCTCAGAGTTAGGTTTGGAAAATTGGGGGTTCACTGGTTCATCCAAAATGGCCATGACAGTGGGAAAAAAATGTACCATGAACTCTGGGGGCTGAAATACAATGCTCTCAAAAAATCACTTTTGCAAAAGTTGTATTTATTTAATGTGAGTAGGAGAAAAAGAGAGAGAGAGAGAGAGAGAAGCAAAGTATTACATATCATTTTGGCACATCCAATGCAAGGGATTAAACTCAGGACCTCACTCTTTTTTTTTTTTAAGAGATTGGAGGTGGGATGGGGGTGGGGGAGATAGCATAATGATTATGCAAAAGACTTTCATGCCTGAGGCTCTGAGGTCCCAGGTTCAGTCCCTAGCACCACCGTAAGCCAGAGATAAGCAGTACTCTGGTCTTTCTTGTCTATTTCTCTGTATCTTTCTCTTCATTAAAATAAAGTACTGATTTTTAAAAAAAAAAAAAAGATAAATGTCAACAATATGCAAACAAATTGGTATACCTGTGTTCCAATAAAATTATTATTTTTTAAATTTTTATTTACTTATTTATTATTGAACAGAGACAGAAAAATTGAAAGAGGTGGGGGAGAGAGAGAGAGACACCTGCAGCCCTGCTTCATCACTTGTGAATCTTTCCCTCTGCAGGTGGAGACCAGGAACTTGAACCTGGGTCCTTGTGTACTGTCATGTCTGTGCTTAACCAGGTATGCCAGTGCCTGGCCTCCCAAATTATTTTCTTAAAAAAAATATATATATATCCAGACAGTAGTGCACCTGGTTAAACACACACTACAGTGTGCAAGGACTGTTTCAATCCCCTGATCCCCACCTGCAGAGGGAAAGCTTCACAAGTGGTGATGTAGAGATACAGGTGTCTTTCTGTCTCTCACACCCTATCTCCCCCTCCCTCTCAATTTCTCTTTGTCTCTGTCCAATCATAAATAAATAATAAGAAATTAATATATATATTTTAATTTTTTTATATATATTTTATATTTATATATATATAAAAAAGAAAATAGGGGTGTATTTCCACAGTGTTCCCACCACTAGAGCTCTGTGCCTCATCCCTGCCCAGCAGAAACTGCAATAGTTCTCTTAAGGTCACAGATATGGGTTCACCATATCTATCTCTATATCTCTATTTGCCCATTTTTATTCACTTCCTTCCTAAGTCACACCTACACCTACTACTACTTCCGAGTGTTCTTCCTTTTCTCTCTTCTCTCTTAGATAAGTGAAACTGCCTGACTTCCTCTGGTGTTTTCCAGATTAACTACCCTTTCAATGATGGTATAAAACAGATTCCTGGTGACAAACATTTCAGGTCCTGGTGGAATTGGGGTTCAGAGCCCTCTGGTCATCTTCCCCTATCACTTTCCCCCACTTGAGACTATGGACCAAAGTTCTTTAGGAGTGAAGGAAGGAGTTTTAGTTCTGTAATCGCTTCTTTGCTGGACATGAATGTTGGACGGTCGATCCATAAGCCCAGCCTGTTTCTTTCCATCTGCCTGGTGAGCTATCTCCGGACTCAAAAAGTCACTTTAAAGAATTTATTTATTTATCCATGAGAAAGATAGGAGGAGAGAAAGAACCAGCCATCACTCTGGTACATGTGTTGCTGGGATTGAACCCAGGAACTCATGCTTGAGAGTCTAGTGCCTTAGCCACTGCGCCACCTCCCGGACCACCTAAAAAGTCACTTTAATCACAGCAATAAGCTATTGTTGAAAAAACTTCCATGATTGTTATGCTGTTGCCTTTTTAAAAAAGTAATGATTTAGGGTGGGGCAGTAGTGCACCCAGTAGAGTACAAATGTCACCATGCTCAAGGACCTCAGCTCAAGTCTGTCCTCCCCACCCCACCTCCAGAGGAAAAGCTTCACGAACTGTATTACAGCTTCTTTTTTTCCTCTCTCTTTATCTTTGTCTCTATTAAAAAAAAATGTTTGCCAGACGAGATGGATTCTTCATGCAGACATCAAGCCCCACAGTAACCCTGGTAGGAATAAAAGAAAAGAAAAAATATTTACTTATTTAAAAAGGAAGCAGAGCTTTACTCTGGCATTTGCCATGAATCTACTGTTCTATTACCTGGCCTCATGCTTGCAAGTCTACTGTTGCACCACTGCCAAGGCCCAGTGCTTTTTTTTTTTTTTAAATATTTTTATTTGTTATTAATAGTTTGTTACAAGATTATAAGATTACAATGTATAGTTCCACATCACACCCACCACCAAATTTAGTATCCCCACCCTCTCACCTCTCAAAGATCACCACCACAGTTCTCACAAGTCCTTCGGTTCCCTTGTTTCTGGTTTCTTTCTTTCTTTCTCTTTCTTTTTTTCTTTTCTTTTTTTTTTCTTTTTCTTTTTTTAAAATATTTTATTTATTTACTAATGAGAAAGATAGGAGGAGAGAGAGAAAGAACCAGATAACACTCTGGTACATGTGCTGCTGGGGATTGAACTCGGGACCTCATGCTTGAGAATCCAATGTTTTATCCATTGCGCCACCTCCCAGACCACCTTTTTTTCTTTTCTTTTTTCTTTTGGCAAATTCATATAAATCAGATCTCTAGATTACACATATGAGTTCTCCCACCCGTTCTAGGATGCCTGTGGCCATTTGAAGCCCTTTGTCTTGTAAAAGAGATTGTAAACTAAATAAAGGGAATTCAACAGCTAGGTCAGAACAAAGGACTTCAGGTCAAACACTGGACCTGAATCATTTTTTCCTCCTTTCCTAACCTTCTCTTATCCCCACCTCCTATTCCTTTTTAAAAATAAGGATCTTATTTATTAACACAAGATAAAGGAGGGAGAGAGAGAGAGAGAGAGAGAGAGAGAGAGAAAGAGGACCTGAGTATCCCTGTGACTTGTTGATGGTGGGCATTAAACCTCATGCTCTCAAATTTAGCACCCTAATCAATACATCACCTCCTGCCCTCCCTTCTTACTTTCTTTCTTTCTTTCTTTTTTATTTTTATTTTTATTTTTATTCAGAGTATGGGTCAGCTCTGGCTATTCGTCATGTTTGGCCCTGTGTGTTTTTGTTGTGCTGTGTCCCTGACCCCATTTCTGGCTTCTAGACTTTCTTTCTTTCAACAGGCTGAGGAGGAATCTATTACAGTTCTTTACTGATGCACTGCTCAGCTCTGGTTTATGGCAGGAGATTGAACCTGGAACTTTGGAGCCTAAGGCATGAAAGTCTCTGCATAACCATTATGTTACCTACCCCTGCCCTACTGATACACTTCTTTAAGTGCAATGTACTAAATTATAAAATCAGTGTATTCTAGGAGGACCTAAGCTGGAAGTGAGAGTATTTTATAGAAAATTGAGAAATTTGACCCATGTATCAACATCTGTATTTACTGTAAACCATTAACCCCTTAGCAAATAAAGAAAAAAAATGAAAAGAAAATCAGTATATTCTTCAGTGACCCAAAACATGATTTCTACCTCCCTGCCCCACTCTAATAAGGCACATGGGCCACAGTCCACACCTGTTCTGCCTTGAAAACTCTTCAGTTAGGCTGCAGTGATCCTTATCAAGTCCCTATGTGCATCTGGGGCCACTTCCTTCAAGCTATCCTCTATACCTTGTAGGTGGAGTTTCTTAAAGTGAAAATCTGCATGCCATGCCCCAACTGAACCAGTCGCAATGCTTCCAAATGTTTGGGGTGGGGGTGGGGGAAGAGTAGAGTGCCCTTAAGTGGTATTCAGAATCTTTGAGGATTTGATGCTTTCCCTCCTCTTTCCATATCCAAATCTACTCTCATGCCAACTTCTTCAACTCCTGTGATGTGTTTCCACAGCTACTGTCCCACTGTAACCAAATCTGCCTTTTCTTCTAGACTGAGCAGACCAAAAGAGGCATGGTTGCTTATTTGTCTTTGTATCCCTAGCGCCTTACAGAGGTGGCAAAATACAGGTGTTGAGCAATTGTTTGCTCAGTCATTAAAAAGATTTATTTTTTTGTTAAAAGTTTTTTTGTACTATCTTTATTTACTTATTGGATAGAGACAGTCAGAAATTGAGAGAAAAGGGGATGATAGGGAGAGAGACTCAGAGACACCTGCATGACTGCTTCACCACTCACAAAGCTTCCCCCCTTCAGATGGGAACTAGGACCTTGAACCCAGGTCCTTGAGCATTGTAACATGTGCGTTCAACCAGGTGCTCCACCACCTGGCTTCAAGACTTTATTATTATTATTATTTTTACCAGAGCACTGCTCAGCTCTGGCTTATGGAAACTGGGACTTCAAAGCCTCAGGCACTAGAGTCTCTTTACATAACCATTATGCTATCTACCCCTGCCCAAGACTTATTATTTTTTAAAACTATGTATGTATGTATGTATTTTTATCAGCTCTGGCTTATGGCGGTGTGGGGGACTGAACCTGGAACTTGAAAGCCTCAGGCATGAAAGTCTCTTTGCATAACCATTATGCTATACCCCCACCCTAAGATTTACTTATTTTTAAGAGCATGAGGGAGAGGGAGCAGAACTGTCTTCCATTCTGGTATATGCTGTGCTGCAGTTTGAACCTAGGATATGAGGTGTGCCATTCCTGTGCTGTGCTGCTGAGATAACCCCATAGGCCCCTGCTCAGGCACTTTATTCTATTTTATTTTATTCTATTCAATTATTTTATTTTTTAAATTTTATTTTCCCCCTTTTGTTGCCCTTGTTATCGTTGTTGTTGTTGTTATTGCTGTTGTTGGATAGGACAGAGAGAAATGGAGAGAGGAGGGGAAGACAGAGAGGGGGAGAGAAAGATAGACACCTGCTGACCTGCTTCACTGCCTGTGAAGCGACTCCCCTGTAGGTGGGGAGCCGTGGGCTTGAACCGGGATCATTACACCGGTCCTTGCACTTCACGCCATGTGTGCTTAACCCCCTGCACTACTACCTGACTCCCTTTATTTCATTTTTATAGCAATAAAGAAGCAGAGAGTGAAAGAGACTATAGCACTGAAGGTACCTTCAACATAGTGGAGGCTGGGCTTGAACCTGGGTCACAGGGCAAAGCAATATATTATCCAAGTGAACTATTCCGCCGGCCTGCACTGTATTTATTTACTTGTTAAATGTGGAATGTGTCATGAATTTGCATATTACCCTAGCACAAGAACCATGCTAATCTTCATATTGTTCCAGCTTGACTATATGCTGCCAAAGGAAATACTCACTTTGCTGTTTTAAAAAGAAACCATCCCAATGCATTTTGTTTACCTCCTTAAGCAAAGTGTTTTTTTTTTCATTTTTTCATACTTTCTTTTTAAAAATTTTTTCTTTATTGGGGGATTAATGTTTTACATTTGACAATAAATACAATAGTTTGTGCATGTGTAACATTTCTCAGTTTTCCACATTATAATACAACCCCCACTGGGTCCTCTGTCATCCTTTTTGGACCTATACTCTCCCCCTACCCACCCCAGAGTCTTTCACTTTGGTGTAGTACAACAAAAATATTTGTTTAAGGACAATATTGAACTCCTTTAGGTTGGCTTCCTAAGAGGGTGTTGGGTCTGGAGTCTTCGTGGACAGACCTAGAAAAGAAAGCAATTTCAGAGAGCAGTCATATGTCAGCAAATTGCTTTTATTTTATTTATTTATTTACTTGTTTTTACCAGAGCACTGATCAGCTCAGGTTTATGGTGGTGCAGGTGACTGAACCTGAGATTTCAAAGCCTCAGGCATGATAGTCTGTTTCCATAACCATTATGCTATCTACCCCTGCCCAAAATACTAGCTTTTTTTTTTTTTTTTTTTTTACCAGAGTACTGCTCAGTTCTGGTTTATGGTGGTGTGGGGGATTGAATCTGGGACTTTGGAGCCTCAGGCATGAAAGTCTCTTTGCATAACATTATGCTATCTGCCCTCTAGCAAATAGCTTTTTAAAAGTGAGTTCAATCACTCTACAGTTCTGTGTAATAGAAATGCCATTTTTTTGAAAACAAAATAATGGAGCTGCTAGTTAAAATGTCCAGGGAGATTTACACTACTAAAAACAATCTGAGGGGTTGGATGGTGGCACACCTGGTTGAGTGAACATGTTACAAGGTGCAAGTCCCTGGTCCCCACCTGTAGGGTGAAAGCAGAGCTTCAAGTGTCTCTCTTTCTCTCTCCCTCTCTATCTCCCCTCTCTTAATTTCTGGCTGTCTCTATCCAATAAATAAATAAAGATTTAAAAAAAAATCTGACTTGTAGCTCAGGAGGTCATGTCATGGGTAGAGAGCCCTAGGCTTGTAAGCACAAGGTTTCAAGTTTGATCCTTGGTATCACATATGCCAGAGTGATACTCTGGTTCTTGATCCTTCTCCCTTTTTCTCTCTCTCTTTCTGCTCTCATAAATAACTCTAAAATAAACTGACAATTAATAAGGGAGTTGGGCTGGGGAGATGAGCAAAGCAGTTTATACAATTGTCTATCATGCCTGAGGCTTGGAGATTGCAGGTTCAATTCCCTGCACCACCATAAACCAGAATATATATATAATTTATTTAATTTCTAAAATGGCCAGAAGTGCCCTCTCAGGAAACCTTTCCATTTAGACACAGAGACAGAGAGAGGCAGGTACCACACACCAGACTTACCCCCAGCACCATTGCTATTCCCTTGCAGTACTAGGGTCTGAACCTGGATCACATACTTGGCAGGAAATTTGTGAGCTATCTCTCTGCCCTGCAGGCAGAATATTGTGCCAAAATTTCACCTAACCCCAGGTTAAAAAATAAATCTCTTGACATGGGCAACACTCTGGATTTCTAAGCATAAGCTTGATCCCTAGCATATGCCAGAGTGTTTCTCTGTTGTCCCTCTCTCCCCCTAAAGTAAATATTTAAAAAAGATTATTTATTTTGCTTTAGAGAGAGAGAGAGACCAGAGCATTCTTCAACTCTGGTTTATGGTGGTGCAGGGGATTGAACCTGGCATTTTTGAGCCTCAGGTATGAATGTCTTTTTACATAAGCATTATGCTATTTCCCCTGCCCAAGTAAAACACATCTTTAAAAGGAAAAGTCTGCAAAAAATTTCCCCTGACAAGACAATTAGTACAGAGAAGTGGCAAAGGTAGGATTTGCATGAGGTTGTGACAATCCAGGTTGCATGCAGGTCATGCTCACTCTCTTCAATGGGTGGAGAGTGAGTGGACAGAATCAAGTTACTTAGCCACACTCCTGTGGAAGTCAGGTTTGTTTGTTTCTCTTTGGTGGGGAGGGAGCAGGGAGAAGATATGTGCTTGAAGATAACACACAGAGGCAACACAGCCTAAGTAAGAGAGAGATTACAGAGCTCACAGGCTGGGAGGTTCAGGCTTAATAGTTGCTAACAGAGAGGGCAGGGTGATGTTGTTTGTGAAGTGGAATAATCCTTGATCTCTTGCAGGACTGTGGTGAATAAAGTTACTGGTGCCGGCCATTAGCAAAGCCTTCCTGAGCACCACCATAAGCCTTCCTGAGCACACAAAACACAGCGGCTGGTGCTGTGGACTTGAACACCCGTTCCTGCTCTAGGAACAAAGAGTTGTGTAACTGAGCACTCAGTACCTCATCCTTCAAATACATCATCCCATTTGCCCTGTTTTCCATTTCCTGCTCATGAAAAAGAGAGAGAGAGAGAGTGAGAGTTATTTACCTTCTAGTTACTACTTCTTTGCTTCTATTTACTACTTCTTTGCTTCTATTTACTGGGGAAACCACTGGGATCTGGCTGAGACCCGCCCTTCAGCTGGAACCGCTCTGTTCCAAGGTGACCTAAGGTCTGCTTGGGGCAAAAATATAGCAGATGCTCCTCAGTTCCTCTTGATAGGCTGACTTCCCTATCACTTTCATATGTAATTTACAGGTCTCCATTTCCTGACATTCCCCCATCTCTCCAGCTACTGCTTCTTCACAGGTTTCTTGTCTTTGAAAGCCCTGTACATGTTTGTGTTTTGCTTGCTTGTTTCTCTCCTACCCTTCTCTGGCCTTTTATAGTTCCTTAATAGTTTCCAGACCTGCTGAGTTCTCCTCAACCAACAGTAATCATCAGATCTAAGGGTAAGTAGTCATCAGATTCTCTCCTCCACCAAAGCCACCCTTTACTCCTTGGTTGAAGACCATTGTCTCTGCTCAGCACAGCTATAGGCAGTCTGGTTCTTTACTGCTTTTCAGATCACATGTTGCTTCTAGTTTGGGCTGAGGAGATAGTGTAGTGGTTATGCAAAATACCGTTAATGTGGCAGAGGGTAGATAGAATAATGGTTATACAAAGAGACTCTCATGCCTGAGGCTCCAAAGTCCCAGGTTCAAGCCCCTGTACCCCATAAGCTAGAGCTGAACAGTGAGTGCCCTGGTTAAAAAAAAAAAAAGTCACTAATGCCTGAGGCACCAAAGGTTCCAGGTACCCCAGGACCAACATATATCAGAGCTAAGCAGTGCTCCAGAAAACAAACCACACACAAACACATGCCTCTTGCTAAATTTGAAGTGTATAAGAGAGAGAGAAAAAATGTTTTCTCTCCCTTCCCTCCTCTTCTGAATAAGAGGGAAAAAATGTGTCCAAGGAGAAAAATGTTCTCAAGGTCCAATAATCACCAAAGTGTCCCTAGCTTTGTGGGTTCTACCCCCATCCTACCCCCAACTCCTAAGCAAAACTAATAAAAGAATTCACTCCTCAGGAATTCCCAGGATGCTCCTGCTCTATTATTAACTTTTGCTGTGCATTAGAATTATCAAACATTGCAGAAATACTAAGGCACTCAACTTTCTCCACGTTATTCGACATGGTAGAGTGTGCACTGCCTACTGAGATATTTGTCAGCCTTCTCTACATTGGCTAAATACGAATTTTTGGGTGGGCTTTGGCACAAAGAACTTCCAATAGCTCCTGGGTCATTCTAACCTGAAGTCAGATTCTAATGTGGTAAAGAACAATCTTTGCCATCCTTCCAAATGAAAGGTTCTCTCTGTCCAACCCAGGTACCTGCCTAAATGATGTTCCTTCCTAACTCTTTCCAAAGTCAGCCAGATTCAAATGACCCTCTCATGTGACCCTGAAGGTCATCTATTTGGGCCAATCTTATGATGGCTTACTATGGTTATTTGTAGTGAATGTTCCCCCAGACTATTGACATCTGGAAATTCTTAGTTGCATAAATTATAATTTCCAGAGGATTGTGGGCATTTATTTTATTTGTTATATTTTTTAACCAGAGAACAGCTCCGCTCTGGTGGTGATGAGAATTTTTTTTTTAATTAATTAATTTTTTTTTATTTAAGAAAGGATTAATTAACAAAACCATAGGGTAGGAGGGGTACACACAATTCCCACCGACCAATCTCCATATCCCACCCCCTCCCCCGATAGCTTTCCCATTCTCTATCCCTCTGGGAGCATGGACCCAGGGTCATTGAGGGTTGCAGAAGGTAGAAGGTCTGGCTTCTGTAATTGCTTCCTCGCTGAACATGGGGTGATGAGAATTTAAGGTGGGGTCTTTGATGCCACAGGCATGGAAGTCTTTTTGCATAACCTTTATGCTGTCTCCCATCCTAGACTGTGGGCTTTCAGTAAGCTGAATTCAATGGAAACTTCAATGACTTGGGATTCTCATGGACTATCAGAGAGTTAGATCCCCTTTCTTCATCCATATTGGGTCATGAGATCCTTATCTGTTTTGCTCTGATAATTCACCCTCAGGACATGAGCCATATTGTTGTGGTAAGTTCAGTTTGGCTCAGGTATTAATTACAACTTTGTTTTGAGGCCTCAAATATGCTTGAAATGGTTCAGGTTAGCTTACAAGGAGATTGAAGCAGTGAACATGCACACTGTTTTTCAGATAGGTTGATCAGTTGGTAAACCTCACAGATTTGTCCAAAAAAGAAAAAATGCAAGGGCAGGGGGCAGGTTGTGGTGCACCTGGTTGAGTGCACATGTTATAATGTGTAAGGACCCGAGTTTGAGTCACTGGCCCCCACCTACAGGGGGAAAGCTTTGCGAGTGGTGAAGCAGGGCTGCAGGTATCTCTCTGTCTCTCTCCCTATCACTCCCTTCCCTCTTGATTTCTGGCTTTCTCTATCCAAGAAATAAAAAAAAAAAAAAGAAAGAAAGAAAAAGAAAAGCCGCTGGTGAGGTAAATCCGCATTAAAGCATAATATTAGAACACTCAAGTCTTGGTGTCTATCCTCAGCACTGCCATGCACCAGAGAAGAGAAATGTTCTGATCTCTCTCTTATTAGGAAGTTAAGGCTGACAAAATATCATCAATATCATCAATAGCACACCTGCCTTTCATGTATAGATTCATGTGTAGAATCATGTGTAGATTCTGGTTCAGGCTAGGCCCTGACAGTATTAGAGAAAGTGTCACTGCAGTGATGTCTTTCTCTTTATCTCTATTTCTATCTTTTTATTACTGAGATAGTCAGTGAAGTCCTGATAATGGCAAATAAATAAGTAAATAAACTCAAAGCTTCCTGTCATAGCTCCACAGTTTCTATTGTTCCTCTTTAACTATTCCATCCCAACAGAGTAGTCATTTTGCCAAATACATGCACAATCTTTATTCCCTACTTTTTTTTTTTAAGTATTTGTTTATTGGACAAAAACAGAGGGACAAAAACAGAGGAAAAAATGAAGAGGAAAGGGGGAGATAGAAAAAGACACTGTGGTCCAGAAGGTCGCATAGTGGATAAGGCATTGGACTCTCAAGCATGAGGTCCTGAGTTCAATCCCTATGAGCACATGTACCAGAGTGATGTCTGTTTCTTTCTCACTCTTCTATCATTTCTTATGAATAAGTAAATAAAATATTAAAGAAATAAAGACACCTTTACTACTGCTTCATTCTCCTGAAGCTCCTGCCTCTTGAACCCAGATCCTTGTATATGGTAGCACATCTTCTGGACTGGGTACCCCTGCACCCATCCCACAGTTCACACTCTTGCCTTATCATCTCCCACATGTTGGAATGGATTTTGAGAAAGCCTTACCTTCCATCAAGGTCAAATTCTCCTGTCAGCTCCTGAATGTTCTTATCCAGAAATATTTTCTGTGCTTCTAACATAATTACATTTTCTTATTTAAGCTCTCATTCCTTCTGTAAGTATTTATTTTGTACCGAATATGTGCTGGATTTATTTATCCATGGTCTCATTCTCTATTGTAGTTATTTTTGTTTCAAGGGCAGTTGGCTGGATTTTTTTCCTTTCTATTACCTCCAACTGCTTTCTGGTCTAAACTTGTCCAAAGGGTCATGTCCAATAATGTAGCTTATTGAATTGGGTTTTGTTAACACACTGTTCTTGGTAATGTGAACTGGGCCTGAATTTTCTTCCCATTGTGGTTGAAGGTGTCTATTTTAGTATTTGGGGAAATAGCTCAGAGCAGGACTTGCATGCCTGTTGGTTCCTGGTTTGAACCCTTGTGCCACTTGTGCTGGAATGGTGTTCTGCCTTCTCTCTCTTTCTTGCTCTTTCACATGAAATACTCTATTTCTCCATCTGATATAAAAGAAATAACACACATATATAATTTTTCATGAATAAAAGTGTCTCTTTTGACCTGTCAAGGCACTTAAAGGCATGGCCCATTTATAGAAGGCTGGGAAATAGTATTAGGATAAAGGGTTGATCACAGGGTGCTACTTTCCAATTCTTCCCATTGTGTTTATAATGGACAAGAAATGCTGCTTCTGGTGGGTGTCACTTGTTCTGCAGTGAAGTCCTGAGTCACTTGGCAAATGAATTATGATAACTTCACCACTGTTCTGCATCTCCTCTCCCTCCATGTGACTTGTGGATCAGTACTCAGGACGACGGGATGCATTGGATCGACCTTCTCATGGTGCATGCCGTGAGTACCCATTCATTGGGGAAACTGACGATCCTTCCTAGCTGACTGAATCCACATGGATCCCAGTCACTTTCAAAGCCAGAAACAAGCAGCTCCTGACAGCTTTCAACCTGACGCTGTTGACTGGCTACGGAAGAAGGGCAAATGCTAGAAGAAGAACTCAGGACAATGTGTGCTCACAAACATTGTGATCCAAAGTGTTGGGCTGCCTCAGCCATGAGCATGTGCATGCATGGAGTTTAAGTACAGACTTTCAGAAGTCTATTTCTGGGAAGGCCCAAATTCACATTAACAATCTTACCAAACTTTTCCTTTAGATTTCCTGTGTGTCATTCACTGAACTTTTTGCTAGCCACCAATGACTTCTCTAGCAAGGTGTTTAGTTTTCCCAGGGGCCAAGTGAGACTAACTGTTTAGTTTCTTGATAATTAGATTAAGATTTTTCTCACTCTCTTTTAGAAATATATTTATTTAATGAGAGAGCCAGAGCGCCACTCTGGCACATGTGGTGTTAGAGACTGAACTTAAGACTCTTGTGCTTGTGAGTCCAACACTTTATCCACTGAATCATTTTTTTGGCTGTGATTTTTTTTTTTAAATTCTTACAAAGGACTACCAGCCTTAGATAGAAGGATAGAAATAAATCCCATCCTAATACTAATAAGCAGATGCCTAATTATAATTTTTAAACACAGCAAACACTCAAGCCACCAAACTGATCACAAAGCAGACCTCAAGCTTATAAGGGTAGGTTTTGTTTTTCTCTTTCCTAACTTTGACGAAGCTTTTAGTTGTATCAGGGATATGTCAAGGACACCAGGAGAAAATATTGAGGGGTACAGTAAAACTAGGACTTAATCTGGAAGAAATATTGCTGTGTGGAAAGGCCGCCTCTGGGGAGAATGAAATGGAAGGGCAGCCTTCAGATGACTGTGGAAAAAGTAATTTAAGTGGGAAATCATTTTTACCAAATAGAGATGAATTAGTGTATTAGTACAAAGGTTTTCTTTCCTTCCCTCTACAAATGATCAAGGAAAATGGATTTTTTAAATGTAAACATTCTCTTGTAGTATTTACAACTTCTCTAATATAAGGGGACAAAGGTCTCAGAGTTTAAAACAAAAAGCAGGAACCAGGAGATAACAGTTCTTTTACAGTTTGATTGTAATCTAAATATAACAGGGAAATTACTCTCTACATAAAACAGCGGTGATGAATAAATATCTGGGTGAGGAGATTATTGAGTTTTCCCCCTTTCTCTTCCCTATAGGTTTTCTTTTTCTTTTCTTCCCCCTGTAGCTTTTCTTTGTCTTTGAAAAGAGCCTTTAGTGATGAAGATAAATAGTGGCTGAATGAAAAGGCAATGTTGGCTTTGCTGATAGAGGGTTTTGGAGAAACCATTTGTTGGGGCAGAGAAGCTAATAGGTGAAACGTGAGACCTCAGAGCTCACTCAGCTCAGTCCCTCACTTCATGCACTTTACACATGAGGGTGCTGAGTGCAGACAGGTGTACAGTCTGAGAAAAGCAGAGTCTCAGCTCATGACATTTCAAGTCTCATCTGTGTCAAAATACATGAGGAATGCACTCATTTTCCACCAGACTGGTAGTCATGAAAGCCTTCTTAGCAACGGAATCCTCAAAAGTTGCCTTGCTAAAAGATTTGGAAGCTCTGTGGCAGCAGATTTTCTATCCTTGATAAAAAGTTTGTTGTTCCTAGAAAGTCATTATCTCCCCAGGGAATTTGACTCTCATTCCACTGTTGATTCTGGAGAGGTGTCCTACCTTCAGGTCTTGCTCCCTGCCCCCTAATTTCACTCAGAGCATTTGGTGAGCATTGTAGGTGGTGGTGCCACAGAGACTCCAGGCCAGAGTTGACAGTACTGTCTTGCCCTGAGGCCAGTGTTGAAGGTGCTAGTTTGCCAAATGCTCAAGCAGGTCTGTAGGGTCACATGCTCAGTGGGACAGTCTCACACCTCCTGCTTGTGTCTGCTGACAGCTTTTGCCTGTGCCTAAGGTCTCCATTTGTGTTTCTGAGCTAATGCTGTCTGGTACAGGCCGTGCAACCTATGTTTTCCTTTCAGGGAAAGGGCACCAGCCATCCTCTCAATTTCTTCCTGCAGCACTTTAAATTTTTTTTTTTTTATTTCCACAACTGCTTATCTGTCTGCCTGTCTCCACTCCACCCCAGCCCCCATAACAGAGCTCTGAAATGATAGTGACCCTGTGTCCTTCGTCTCAGCCTCCTCATGCTTAGCGCAGGGTGGGTCATTAATATCAATAGATGCCTATTGTAAAAAGTGATGTTAAGTGGCCATTCAAGTCTGTGGGGGAAAGAATAACCCAACCACTGGTACACTAGGCTGAGTGCACAAGCATCCATGCTCAAGGACCCAGGTTCAAGTCCTTTACCCCCACGTGCAGGGAAGGAAGCTTCACAAATGGTTAAGCAGTGCTGCAAATGTCTCTCTTTCTCTCCATCTTCCCTTCCTTCTCAATTTCTCTGTCTATTCAATAAATGAATGAACAAATAAATAAACAATATTAAATAAAATGCTATCTTAGAGGCCAGGCGGCGGCGCACCTGGTAGAGCGCACACATTACAGTGTGCAAGGTCTCAAGTTCAAGCCCCTGGTCCTCACTTGCAGGGGGAAAGCTTCACAAGCGGTGAAGCAGGGCTACAAGTGTCTCTGAGCCTCTCTCACTCACTATCTCTCACTCCCCTCTCAATTTCTCTCTGTCCCTAGCCAATAAATAAATAAACAAACAAACAAATAAATAAACACATAAAATAAAATAAATAAAAAAAAAATAAAATACTACCTTAAAAAAACCCAGTCATCAGGAGTTGGGTGGTAGCCCAACGCATTAAGCACATGTGGTGCAAAGTGCAAGGTCTGGCAGAAGGATCCCGGTTGGAGGCCCCGGTTCCCACCTGCAAAGGAGTTGCTTCACAGGCGATGAAGCAGGTTTGCAGGTGTCTTTCTCTTCCCCTCTCTGTCTCCCCTCCTCTCTCGATTTCTCTCTGTTTTATCCAACGACAGCAGCAACAACAACAGTAATAAAAACCACAATGATAAAAACAATAACAACAACAAAAAAAAAACTAGCAAGAGCAACAAAATGGGAAAAATGGTCTCAAGGAGCAATGGATTCGTGGTGCAGGCACCTGGCAATAACCCTGGAGGCAAAAAAAAAACAACAAAAATCAGTCACCAACATGCCTTTCATTTTAGTCATTTATTAAATAAGACGTTGTTCGGGTTAAACACAAGTGACACAAAGTGCAAGGACCCGCAGAAGGATCCCGGTTAGAGCCTCTGACTCCCTACCTGCAGGGAAATTGCTTCACAAGCGGTGAAGCAGGTCTGCAGGTGTCTTTCTCTCCCCCTCTCTGTCTTCCCCTCCTCTCTCTGTTTCTCTCTGTCCTATCCAACAATGACGACATCAATAACAACAACAATAAAGCAACAAGGGCAACAAAAGGGAATACATAAATAAGTAAATAAATAAATAAATATTAAAAAGAAGTTGTTGAACCCCATCTGTGCAGGCACCAGCATCATACTGGGGTGCAGCCTCTACTCTCAAAGGACTTCCAGTCAACTAATAGGATGAAAAGAACCGAGAAAGTCAAATTACTCCAATCATTCTTGGTTTAGCCCCCTATTCCTGTGTACACTCTGTATATCTCAAAGAATTTATCTGCAGGCCAACAGACTCAAAACTTACAAGTCAAGTTGTATAGGGCCTCAGCCCCTTTTTCTCAGGTCTTCTACTGATTGTGAAGACTTTGACTTGTATTCTGAATCCTTCTCTAGTCTCTCACAGCTAGCTGGCAGAATAGCTTATTTGGAGAGTGCTCTGTTTGCCATCAAAGCCTCCACAGAGAGGAAGGCTTTGATCAGTGGTTTCTTTCCTTCACTTTCTCTGCCTCTCTGTATCTATTTGAAAATGTCATCAGGTGAGGGAAATAGCATAATGATTACGTAAAGAGACTTTGGCACCTGAAGGTATGAATTCACAGGTGCAATTCCCCACACCACCACAAGACAGAACTGTGCAGTGCCATGGCAGAAAATAAAATAAAATAAATTAAAATGCATATATATAGTCAGCTTAAGGAGGTGAAACTCCTGAGATGATAAATACAGCTTCCAGCAGTTGTCTGGACAAAGGCTTATGTCCTTGTCAAAAAACTGCCTTTTACAAAAATATATTTATTGTGTAGCTCTTGAAATCGAACTTGTAAAATATGTTCTGACCCCTCCAACCTAAGAAAATAAACAAGTTGGGAGTTGGGTGGTAGCGCAGTGGGTTAAGCACATGAGCCGTGAAGAGCACATGGAGTGAAGTACAAAAACCTGCTCAGGGATCCCGGTTCCAGCCCCCGGCTCCCCACCTGCAGGTGATGAAGCAGGTCTGCAGATGTCTATTTTTCTCTTTCCCTCTCTGTCTTCCCCTCCTCTCTCCATTTCTCTCTGTCCTATGCAACAATGACAACCTCTACTACAACAACAGTAACTACAACAACAATAAAACAACAAGGGCAACAAAAGGGGAAATAAATAATAAAGAAAAGAAAAGAAACAAGTTATAGAAAATACTGTCTTAGAAAATGAACCCTAGGGTGGGGGTAGATAGCATAATTGTTATGCAAAGAGATTCTCAAGTCTGAGGCTCCAAAGTCCCAGGTTCAATCCCCCATACCACCATAAGCCAGAGCTGAGCAGTGCTCTGGTAAAAAATAATAAAATATTTTTTAAAAAGAAAAAAGAAAACGAACCCTAATGCCTTTGCAAAGCATTATCTTGTGGAGAGCAGAATCCTGCTGTTGCCTTATGGGGTTTCAGCGAGGGAGGCTCAGGTGAGTGTGTGGTGTTTTATTTGCTCAGCATCCAACACCAGGCCATGCTGTGACAGTCTGAGACTCCACTGTGAATAACAAGTATATCACAAGGGTTCTCGAATGTAAAAGGTGGAGCTGAAACAAAAAGTAGGCAGCAGACAGACTTCCTCTGTTAAAGATTATCCAGCATGTCACCTGGGTGCTAACATTCCCATAAACCCCTGCAGCTCCATCTCATTGAGAGCAACAACAATTTTGAAACTCTGCCCAGGATCTAGTAGCATTCCTTGCAAAGACCTCATCACAGGGGAATGAACTTTATCTCTATGACTGTAAGTGTGCCTGCTTTAAAGGTGATTTACCATGCTCAACAATTACTGAATATCCTCAGTTAAACCTAATCTCTTGTTATTAACCTGTATCTCACATTTCATCAAGTGAATATATCAACTAGAAGAGAGTAAATCTCTCCAGATTGACCTTTAAATGAATCTGAAGACTGATTCTTAGTTTGGGGGAAGTAAAGGGAGGAAGCTTTCTCACCTAGGGAAGGCAGATACTATTAGAGCCAGTGCCTGGCCAGAAAGATTAGAAGAAGCTTTTTGGGACAAGGTGGTGGGACATCTGTTTAAGCACACATATCACAGTGCACAAGGATCTGGGTTCAAGTCCCTGTCTCCACCTGCAGGGGAAAAGCTTCATGGGTGGTGAGGTAGGGCTGCAGGTATCTCTCTGTGTCCCCCTCTGTATCTACCCTTCTCAATTTCTCTTTGTCTCTATTCAATCTAATTAAAAAAAAAAAGGCGGGGATAGATAGCATAATGGTTATGCAAAGAGACTCTCAAGCCTGAGGCTTTGAAGTCCCAGGTTCAATCCCTGCCCACTATAAGCCAGAGCTGAGCAGTGCTGTCATAAAATAAAAATAAATAAATAAATAAATAAATAAAAGAAACTTCTTCCAGCCTCTACTTTTACTTCCTCCTCCTTCTCTGTCTTCCTCCTCCTCCTCCTCTTCTCTTTTTTTTTTTTTTTAAATTTTTTTTTTATTAAAGAAAGGATTAATTAACAAAACCATAGGGTAGGAGGGGTACAACTCCACACAATTCCCACCACCCAATCTCCATATCCCACCCCCTCCCCCGATAGCTTTCCCATTCTCTATCCCTCTGGGAGCATGGACCCAGGGTCATTGAGGGTTGCAGAAGGTAGAAGGTCTGGCTTCTGTAATTGCTTCCTCGCTGAACATGGGCGTTGACTGGTCGGTCCATACTCCCAGTCTGCCTCTCTCTTTCCCTAGTAGGATGGGTCTCTGGGGAAGCTGAGCTCCAGGACACATTGGTGGTGTCTTCAATCCAGGGAAGTCTGGCCGGCATCCTGATGACACCTGGAACCTGGTGACTGAAAAGAGAGTTAACATACAAAGCCAAACAAATTGTTGAGCAATCATGGACCCAAAGCTTGGAAAAGTGGAGAGGAAGTATTAGGGAGGTACTCACTGCAAACTCTAGTATACTTCTGCTTTCTTACTTTGGTGCCATACTCCAAACTCAGTCAATTTCTGCTTTGCGTTTCTACTTTTTTTTTTTTTACATGCATAACATTCCCCAGATTCCCATTTAGCAATACAACCCCCACTATTTCATTCATCATTTTTCATGGACCTGTATTCTCCCCACCCACCCACCCACCCCAGAGTCTTTTACTTTGGTGTAATACTCCAATTCCATTTCAGGTTCGACTTGTGTTTTCTTTTCTAATCTTGTTTTTCAACTTCGGCCTGAGAGTGAGATCATCCCATATTCATCCTTCTGTTTCTGACTTATTTCACTCAACATGATTTTTTCAAGGTCCATCCAAGATCGGCTGAAAACGGTAAAGTCACCATTTTTTACAGCTGAGTAGTATTCCATTGTGTATATATACCACAGCTTACTCAGCCACTCATCTGTTGTTGGACACCTGGGTTGCTTCCAGGTTTTGGCTATTACAAATTGTGCTGCCAAGAACATATGTGTACACATATCTTTTTGGATGGATGTGTTGGGTTCCTTAGGATATATCCCCAGGAGGGGAATTGCAGGGTCATAGGGTAGGTCCATTTCTAGCCTTCTGAGAGTTCTCCAGACTGTTCTCCACAGAGGTTGGACCAATTGACATTCCCACCAGCAGTGCAGGAGGGTTCTTTGACCCTCTCCAGCATTTGCTGCTGTTACCTTTTCTGATGTGTGACATTTTCACAGGAGTGAAGTGATATCTCATTGTTGTCTTGATTTGCATTTCTCTGACAATCAGAGACTTGGAGCATTTTTTCATGTGTTTCTCGGCCTTTTGGAACTCTTCTGTGGTGAATATTCTGTCCAATTCCTCCCCCCATTTTTGGATGGGGTTATTTGTTGTCTTGTTGTTGAGTCTGGTAAGCTCTTTATATATGTTGGTTATTAAACTCTTATCTGATGTATGGCATGTAACTCTTATGATGTATGGCATCTTCTCCCATTCTGTGAGGGGTCTCTTGATTTGGGTAGTGGTTTCTTTTGCTGTGAAGAAGCTTTTTAATTTGATGTAGTCCCATAGGTTTATACTTGCCTTAGTCTTCCTTGTAATTGGATTCGTTTCATTGAAAATGTCTTTAAAATTTATGTGGAAAAAAGTTCTTCCAATATTTTCCTCTAAGTATCTGATAGTTTCTGGTCTAACATCCAAGTCCTTGATCCACTTGGAATTTACTTTTGTATTTGGTGAAATACAGTGATTCAGCTTCATTCTTCTGCATGTTTCAACCCATTGTTTCCAACACCATTTGTTGAAGAGACTCTGCTTCCCCCATATAATAGTCTGGGCCCCTTTGTCAAAGATTAGATGTCCATAGGTGTGGGGCCTCATTTCTGGGCTCTCAATTCTATTCCACTGGTCAGTGTGTCTGTTCATGTTCCAGTACCAAGCAGTTTTGATGACAATGGCCCTATAATATAGTTTGAGATCTGGCAGTGTGATGCCTCTGGTTCTGTTCTTTTTTCTCAAGATTGTTTTGGCAATTCTAGGTCTTTTCTGGTTCCAGATAAACATTTGTAGCATTTGTTCTATTCTCCTAAAAAATGTGCTTGGGATCTTGATGGGGATAGCTCCTCTTCTCTTTTTTTCACTTTGCATTGCTTACTGGAGCACTGCTCAGCTCTCGCTTATAGGATTATGGACCCTCAGGTATGAGAGTCTGTTTACATAACCACTATGCTATCTAATGCCCCCTCCCCACTGTCCTTTGCTTCCTTCTTCAAGATCTTAATTCCTATTCTCCCCTCCCTCCCTCCTTCTCTCTTTTAATAATAAATACATATATGTATACTTATTTATTAGAGAGAGGAAGGAGAGGACCAGAGCACCACTTTGGTGCCTGTGATGCTGAAGATTAGACCCAGGACCTCACGCCTGAACTCAGGTCCAACATTATCCTATCTCCCAGGACATAGATAGTCTGTTCCCTTGGAAAACTGAGGCACTTGAGGTTCATTATTGACAACAAGAAAACTCATTTTCTCTTTGCCCTCTTTTGTCCTCTAAGCCAGTCACTGAACATTTAGGTCTAATGGAGAGCAAAGGCAGAACTGCAAGTGACTCTCTCCTTTTCAATTTTTCCTTCCTTCTCAATTTCTCTGTCTCTGTTCAAAACAAACAAATGATTAAGTGATACTCTATGAAAACCACCAGAGAACAAATGGGAGACTCAGAAAGACAGTCACTCGTGGGTGCTACAAAACTCTGGAGAGAATGGTTAATCCTTAAGCCGGGTTTCCAGGGAGTATGATTTGGACAGCAAGGAGAGGACATCCCAAGTGATGGAAATGTTCTGTCATTGGTAACTGGCTGGCACATGCTATATTACAGATGTGGCTTCCTTTGAGCCATTTTGCAGACTCAGGTTGCACAGCTATGTAGCTTCAAAAGTCTATTCAAGGGGGGCAGGGTTAAGTAGACATAGTGTGAAGCACAGGGCCCAGCACAGGGATCCTGCTTCAAGCCCCCAGCTCCCCACCTGTAGAGGGGTCACTTCACAAGCAATCAGGTTTGCAGGTGTCTGCCTTTCTCTTCCCCCCTCTGTCTTTCCCTCCTCTCTCGATTTCTCTCTGTCCTATCCAACAACAATGGCAACAACAACAACAATGGAAAAAAGATGGTCTCCAGGAGCAGTGGACTCATGGTGCATGCTCTAAGCCCCAGCGATAATCCTGGAGCCAAAAAGAAAAAAAAAAGGAGACCTGAAGTGATGTGCTTTTGGATTTGGGCAGCAGGTCTCAGGAAAGAGTTGGACTCAAAGCACAGTGAGCTCTCAAGCATGAGGTACTGAGTTTGATATGACATTGCATCTGCCAGAGTGTTGCTCTGCTCTCTCCTTATCCTTTTCCAAATAAATAAATAAATAATAAATATTTGTTTAAAAAGCTGGGGGTGAGAAGAATTGCACAGTTTTCTGGTTTGCCATTTGAGTGACCCAGGTTTAAGCCTGTCCCCAGCACACTGGAGGAAGCTTCAGTGGTGTGGCTTCCTTCACTTTATTTCTGCCTCTCTTAAAAGAAAAAAAAACAATGAGATTCTCGCACTATAGAGGTGTTTACCATGGTCTGGGAGGTGGCACAATGGATAAGGCACTGACTGTCAAGCACGAGGTCCTGAGTTCAATCCCTGGCAGTACATGGAACAGAGCGATGTCTGGTTCTTTCTCTCTCTCTCCACCTATCATTCTTCATGAATAAATAAATAAAATCTAAAAAAAGTTGAGGTGTTTACTATCTCTAAAAACCATGATGCCTTCCAGATATGTAGATGAGTTTGAGAATATCCAGTGAATAGTCTAATGACCTCAAGTCAATAACTTCCTTTAGCTAAGGCCACTATCACAGGGGCAATAAGGACTATAGTGTCTGATGTAGCTAAGAAGAAATTCCAACACAGCTTCTGTGAACTTGTCTATCTCTGTGTTGCCTCCAGGGTTTCGATGCTCTGGGCTGATGCTTCCAGAGAAAATCCAAGAGACAGATACAGACAGAGGAAGGGATGGAGAGAAAGACACCACAGAACTGATGTGCAGTGGGGAACTGGCTCAAACCTGGGTTTCTCACATGACAAAGGAGATATACTCTTCCAGGTGAACTATCTTGCCAGACCAAACTTGAGTAATTCTGAGTACCTGACTTAAACTTAAAAAAAAAAAAAGTATTTACTAGATTGAGACAGAGAAAATTTGAGAGAGAAGAGGCGACAGAGAGGGGAAAAGACAGACACTTGCAGCCCTGGTTCGTCACTTATGAAGCTTCCCCTCTCCCCACCTCCACCCCCCCACCCTCCACACCCCATAGTTGGTGGGTGGGACTGAGGACTTGAACCTGGGTCCTTGTGCATGATGTGTGGTCTCAACCAGGTACACCACAGCCTGGCCCCCACTTGACTTAAACTTTACACAGTGGAAACAATGATGGCCTTTTCCAGTGTTAATATGCAGGAAAATATGAAAGTATTTCATATTTCATATGAAAATATGAAAATATAAAAAATGGGCCTCCATAAATGCCAGTTTCCTTTTTTCCTTCCTATTTTGCTCTTCTGGAGGGATTTTTGCTCCCCCTCTCTCTTATTATTTTGCCTGACTAGAACTTCCTTTTGCATATCCCCCTCTCCCCCAGCCCCACCCCAAATTGTCCCCAGGCTCTATTTGAAGGACCCAAGTGTGTGTGCAGAAAGATTAAGCTGTCCTTCTTATAAAGGAGAAATGTATTCAAAATGGGGTACATCAAAAGTGAATGTAGGTGACAAATGTTTATATTTGGAAAGTACTTCTGCTTTGATCATGGCTTCTATTTTTTTGAGAGCTTGACACATGTGCCCTCTGGGCCTCGGCTTCAAACATCTTTTAGTCAGCAGAGCACTTTAGAGGAGGTGAACCGCATTTGATCCTGCACTTGCTCTTCTCTCAGCCCAGGAACTCCACACACAGAATAGGCCTCTCCTTGTCTTGCCAGCACTGCCTAGAGTCTGTGTGACTACAGTCACTTTCCTCACACTCGACTCTGTGGACCTCAAATATCAGAGACATTGGAGGCTGTCCTGGATCCCTTCTCCTGAGGCTCTGGAGTGTCCATAGTCATCAGGCATAATTCCCTGGCTCTTCTGTCTTCCTTCTCCTTGCAGTCATGCTGAACCTCTTCTCAAGGACCTCTGCCCTACTACTACTTAAGAAGGAGCTCGAGGTGATTTCCCAATGGGAATTTCTGCAGGGGTTGCTGTGTTGGGCACTGAATTTGTGTGAAAGTCTCCACACAATCAGCAAAGAACTGATTTTTCAGAGTGGGAGGTAGCTGGCCTTCATCATGCTGGAGGGCCTAGAGTTTGAGTCCTTGACACTGCATGGGAATGCCAGAGCAACGGAGGAAGCTCCACAGATGTTGGAGTGGTGTTGTGGTCCTTTTATCTGCATCTGAAGTAAAAAGGATGAGCGTGAGCCTGGGGGTGGTGAAATTGCACATTTGAGGTCTCAGCACTGCAAAAAGTCAAATCAAAACAAACCCCAAGTTTTCAGCTTTTGGGGGGGAGAATTCTTGGCAGTGTATAAGAAACAGCTTTAGTTAGCATGTCCTGCCCAGCTTTTGCAGGTAGATGATGAAGTGTCTCCACTTGTGAGATGATCCAGCGTGATGAGGTTGCTGCTTGCATGGAGCCCAGGCTGATGTTCAGCACTCTCATCATGGGGATCCTGTGGCAAGTTACGAGGTTACTTTTTCACTGGAAGCCCTGCTGTCCACAGAGTGGTTTCTTTCAGTCTGATTGCTTCCCCCTCTTTAATCTTCAGATTGAAAACAGGTAGAAGACCTCTGAGCTGGGGCTCCCTATTCCTGCCAGGAGGTATAGTGCAGGCTTCCCCAGTTCTCTGAAAGCACAGGGTGACTGTGAGAACTCCTGTCAGCTGTCATTGGTGTCAAGTGAAGAAGCAATTCTCATTCATGTCTACAGAACATTTGTTGAGTGTTCCTAGACACAAAAGCTAACCTACGAAGATCACACTGAGTAAGGTATATAACCTAAAATAACAGGGCCAGGAGGTGGCTCACTTGGTGGAGCAGACATGTCATAATGTACAAGAACTCAGGTTCAAGCCCCTGGTTCCTACCTGCAAGGGAAAAGCTTCATGAATTGTGAAACAGTGCTGCGGGTGTATCCCTTTCTCTATTCAGTTTATCGCCTTTATCTCTTTCTTTCTTTCTGTTTTTTTTTTTTTTTTTGTCTCCAGGGTTTTTACTGAGGCTCAGTGCCTGCACTATGAATCCACTGTTCCTGGAGGCTATATTTTTCCCCCTTTTGTTGTTTATCACTGTTGTTGTTATTGCTGTCTTTGTTGTTGGATAGGACAGAGAGAAATTGAGAGAGTAGGGAAGACAGAGAGGGGGAGAGAAAGATAGACACCTGCAGACCTGCTTCATCACTTGTGAAGCAACCCCCCTGCAGCCAGAGGCTTGAACAGGGATCTTTTTTTTCTTTTTTTTTTTTAAATTTATTTCTTTATTGGGGAATTAATGTTTTACATTCAACAGTAAATACAATAGTTTGTACATGCATAACATTCCCCAGATTCCCATTTAAGAATACAACCCCCACTATGTCATTTATCATCCTTCATGGACCTGTATTCTCCCCACTCACCCACCCCAGAGTCTTTTACTTGGGTGCAATATGCCAATTCCATTTCAGGTTTTACTTGTGTTTTCTTTTCTGATCTTGTTTTTCAACTTCTGCTTGAGAGTGAGATCATCCCATACTCATCCTTCTGTTTCTGACTTATTTCACTCAACATGATTTTTTCAAGGCGCATCCAAGATCGGCTGAAAACGGTGAAGTCACCATTTTTTACAGCTGAGTAGTTTTCCATTGTGTATATATACCACAACCTGCTCAGCCACTCATCTGTTGTTGGACACCTGGGTTGCTTCCAGGTTTTGGATATTACAAATTGTGCTGCCAAGAACATATGTGTACACATATCTTTTTGGATGGGTGTGTTGGGTTCCTTAGGATATATCCCCAGGAGAGGAATTGCAGGGTCATAGGGTAGGTCCATTTCTAGCCTTCTGAGAGTTCTCCAGACTGTTCTCCACAGAGGTTGGACCAATTGACATTACCACCAGCAGTGCAGGAGAGTTCCTTTGACCCCACACCCTCTCCAGCATTTGCTGCTGTTACCTTTTCTGATGTATGACATTCTCACAGGAGTGAAGTGATATCTCATTGTTGTCTTTATTTGCATTTCTCTGACAATCAGAGACTTGGAGCATTTTTTCATGTGTTTCTTGGCCTTTTGGATCTCTTCTGTGGTGAATATTCTGTCCAAGTCCCCCCCCCCCCATTTTTGGATGGGGTTATTTGTTGTCTTGTTGTTGAGTCTGGAAAGCTCTTTATATATGTTGGTTATTAAACTCTTATCTGATATATGGCATGTAAAGATCTTTTCCCATTCTGTGAGGGGTCTCTTGGTTTGGGTAGTGGTTTCTTTTGCTGTGAAGAAGCTTTTTAATTTGATGTAGTCCCATAGGTTTATACTTTCCTTAGTCTTCTTTGTAATTGGATTCGTTTCATTGAAAATGTCTTTAAAATTTATGCAGAAAAGAGTTCTGCCAATATTTTCCTCTAAGTATTTGATAGTTTGTGGTCTAACATCCAAGTCCTTGATCCACCTGGAATTTACTTTTGTATTCTGTGAAATACAGTGATTCAGTTTCTTTCTTCTGCATGTTTCAACCCATTTTTTCCAACACCATTTGTTGAAGAGACTCTGCTTTCCCCATGTAATAGTCTGGGTCCCTTTGTCAAAGATTAGATGTCCATAGGTGTGGGGCCTCATTTCTGGGCTCTCAATTCTATTCCACTGGTCAGTGTGTCTATTCATGTTCTAGTACCAAGCAGTTTTGATGACAATGGCCCTATAATACAGTTTGAGATCTGGGAGTGTGATGCCTCCAGTTCTGTTCTTTTTTCTCAAGATTATTTTGGCAATTCTAGGTCTTTTCTGGCTCCAGATAAACATTTGTAGCATTTTTTCTATTCTCCTATAAAAGTGTGCTTGGGATCTTGATGGGGATAGCATTAAATCTGTAGATGGCTCTGGGTAGTATATTCATTTTGATGATGTTAATTCTTCCAAGCCATGAGCATGGAATATCTTTCTACTTCTTTGTGTCTTTTTCAATTTCTTTGAGTAGTGACTCATAATTTTCAGTATAGAAGTCTTTCACTTCTTTGGTTAGGTTTACTCCTAGATATTTTATTGTTTTTGTTGCTATAGTAAAAGGAATTGATTTCTGGATTTCAATTTCTTCTAACTTAGTGTTTGCATAGAGGAATGCCACTGACTTTTGAATTTTAATTTTGTAGCCTGACACCTTACTGTATTTCCTGATGATTTCCAAAAGCTTCTTGCTGGATTCCTTAGGTTTTTCCATGTATACTATCATGTCATCTGCAAATAAGGAGAGTTTGACTTCTTCTCTTCCAATCTGTATGCCTTTAATTCCTTGCTCCTGCCTGATTGCTATGGCAAGAACTTCCAACACTATGTTGAATAGTAATGGTGATAGTGGGCAGCCCTGTCTAGTACCTGATCTGAGGGGAAATGCTTCCAGTTTTTCACCATTGAGTATGATGTTGGCTGTAGGTTTGCTATATATAGACTCCACTATCTTCAGGAATTTTCCATCTATTCCCATTTTTTGTAGTGTTTTGATCATAAAGGGATGTTGGATTTTGTCCAAGGCTTTCTCTGAATCTATTGATATGACCATGTGGTTTTTGGTCTTGCTTTTGTTGATGTGGTAGATCACATTGATTGATTTACATATATTAAACCAACCTTGCATGCCTGGGATAAACCCCACTTGGTCATGATGAACAATCTTTTTGATATACTGCTGTATCCGGTTGGCTAGAATTTTGTTCAATATTTTTGCATCTATGTTCATCAGAGATATTGGTCTGTAGTTTTCTTTTTTGGTTGTGTCCCTGTCTGCTTTTGGTATCAGGGTGATGTTGGCTTCATAGAAGCTGGCAGGGAGTATTCCAGTGTCTTCAATCTTCTGGAATACTTTTAAAAGTAGAGGTATTAGTTCTTCTTTGAAGGTTTTGTAGAATTCATTTGTAAAACCATCTGGTCCAGGACTTTTATTTTTGGGTAGATTTTTGATAACTGAACAGGGATCTTTAAGCCAGTCCTTGTGCTTTGTTCCATATGTGCTTAATCTGCTGTGCTACTGCCCGGCCCCCTTTTTCTGGATTGCTTTCAAGCTAGGGGAAATAAGTACTGATACAGGACATCTGGGACTGGGAGGTACATTCACTCTCAGGGACCCAGGTTGAATTCTTTGGCCACAACATGGGCAGCATTACACAAAAAGGAAGTTTCATGATAGTTGAATAATGCTATAATGTCTTTCCTCCTTTTCTTTCCATTTCACCCTCCAAAAAAGGGGGGGGTGAGGACTACTGGTAGTACACCTGACTGAGTGCATAAAGATCCAGGTTCAAGTCTTGTCTCCAATAGTTGCAATTGGTGAAGCCATGCTACTGGTGTATAGCTTCCTCATAATTTTTCCTTCCCTTCCTATGCCTGTGTCTTTACCCAAAATAAATAAATAAATATATTTAAAAAGCATGTGTGGGTGTGATGGTGTACTTGGTAGAGTGCACACATTGCCATGTGCAAGGACATAGGTTCAAGTCCCTTGTCGCCACTTGCAGGAGTGGTGAAATAGTGCTGTAGGTCTCTTTCTCTCTTCCCTCTCAGTCTCCCTCTGTCTTTTAACACTATTGATAGATCAGAATATTTGCATTAGTACCTGCATTGCCAAAGAGACAAGGGAGGCCTATTCTGTAACAGTGGAACTCCTGGCTGGGAGAAATAGCCATTGCAGGATCAAATGTTGCTTCAGCCCTCTACGCTGCTCTGCTGTAAGAGTGAAGTGGTGCATAGTGAGCTCTTGGAAAGAAGGAGATAGTTTTGACAGAGGGACTTTGGTGGTTATGTAGATTAAAAGTCAGCAGAGAAGTCAGCTGGGGCACAGGAGGAGGCTAAGAGGTTAGGCTACAACAGGAAGCTGCCACCACCCTAAACTAAGCTGCAAAGACAAAGGGAGGAGGAGGTGTTACAGGAGTGTGGGGGCTGGCATCTTCTGGCAGAAGCTGAGATCACGTTTTGAAGTCCATCTTTACAGGAGCTGGAGGAGGTGTATCTTCTAAGGAAGATTGAGTTCCTCGTCCTTATGACTCCCAACCAGAACCTCTCTGAGGCCTACTGTTGTTGGTGCAGACAGAAACCAACTGACATGGGTCCAAAGAAAGACGGCCTGCAAGAGTCAGCCATTCTTTTCCCACAGTGAAGATTTAGGAATAAGCGAGGGCAGGAAAAGCTTCTCTTGCTCCAGGAATCTAGAAGCCTGTGTCGGGACTTCCCTCCTCTTCTAGGAAAAGCAGGTAGTCACAGCAGGAAAGAAGGTTAGGGTCCCTGAAGACAGTGGTAGGGTTCTACTAGAAGAGTCCTATACTCAGTGTAGACAGTGCCTGAGTAGGTGTTGGTATGCTTCTAAAAACCCCTTCTGTTTCATTAGTTTAATACCCCCTGCTTAACAATGCATTCTATTTACATAACTACTGTATTCTATTTATATAACCACTGCTGCGGTCTATTTACATAAATCACTTTTACATTTACATAAAGCACCACCCTCCCTCCAGGGCATTGGTAGTTCAGTGGTAGAATTCTTGCCTGCTCTGCCCCCTCTCCTTGTCATACCCTGATTTCCACCAGTCACTTTTCTCTCCACCCTCTCTACAACACATCCTGTTTACACCCTACTTGGCAAGTATATTATTTTAGTTTTTAGTTTTAGTTTAGTCTAGCTTGGCATAGATTGCGCTGTGTCCTGCATGAATAAAGAGATACTGCATACAGCTCAACCATGAGTCCCTGGTCGTCTGTTACCCGCCCGTGAAGCCAGCCTGTCGAAAACAACAAGTAGGGGTGCTCCCCAGGTACCTATGTTCTTCCAGAAGCACTAAATAACTGCTGGAGCTCCTTCAGTAGTGACTGGGACCCATTGTTCTGCTCTCAGAACAGCTGGCTTACTCGGGGGCATCTCCAAGAATGTTCTGGATGCGATTAGCAGGTTATGAATTACCCTGGAGAGGTGAGGAGGGGGATCACTATGAAATGTGACTTTTTGGGTTCATTATTCTTAATAGCTGCATAGTATTCCATTGTGTACATATACTGCAGCTTTCTCAGCCACTCATCTGTTGTTGGACACCTGGGTTGCTTCCAGGTTTTAGCTATTACAAATTGTGCTGCTATGAACATAGGTGTACACATATCTTTTTGGATGGGTATTATGGAGTCCTTAGGATATATCCCTAGGAGAGGAATTATTGGTCATGTGGAAGGTCTATTTCTAGTTTTGTGAGGGTTCTCCAGACTGTTCTCCACAGGGGTTGGACCAATTTACACTCTCACCAGCAATGTAGGAGGGTTCCATTGTCCCTACAACCTCTCCAGGATTTGTTGCTACTGTCACTTTTGATGAATGCCATTCTCACAGGAATGAGGTGGTATCTCAATATTGTCTTTATTTGCATTTCTCTGACAATCAGTGACCTGGAGCAATTTTTCATATGTTTGTTGGCCTTTTGGATCTCTTCTTTGGTGAATGTTCTGTTCATATAATCTGCCCATTTTTGGATGGGGTCATTTACTTTTTGGTTGTTAAGTTTGGTGAGCTCTTTATATATTTTGGTTAATATTCTCTTGTCTGATGTGAAGATATTCTCCCCTTCTGTGAGGGGTCTCTTTGTTTGTGTGATGGTTTCTTTTGCTGTCAGAAGCTTTTCAATGTGATGTAGTCTCATTGATTTGTTTTTGTTTTAGTCTTTCTTGCAACTGGGTTTGAATCATCAAAGATATCCTTGAGGTTTAGGCGGGAAAGTGTTCCACCAATGTTTTCCTCTAAGTATTTGATAGTTTCTGGTCTAACATCTAGGTCCTTGATCCATTTGAAGTTGACTTTTGTTTCTGGTGAGATAAAGTGGTTCAGTTTCATTCTCCTGCATGTCTCAACCCAGTTTCCCCAGCACCATTTATTGAAGAGAACCTCCTTCCTCCATTTCAGAAGCCAGACCTTCCACCTTCTGCACCCCATAATGATCTTGGGTCCATACTCCCAGAGGGGTAAAGAATAGGAAAGCTTTCAAGGGAGGGGATGGGATACAGAGTTCTGATGGTGGGAATCACATGGAATTGTACCCTTCTTATCCTATGGTCTTGTCAATAGTTTCATTTTATAAATAAAAATTAAAGAAAAAGAAATGTGACTTTTGCATGCCTTGATAACTAAGCGTCACAGTTGTTTGGCTTTTTATGGTAAATCTTAGGTTGTAGTAACATTTGGGATATACAACATTGTTGATTCTGGAAATCTACAATGTTCTTCCTTTCTTATTTGATTATTCTTCTGCAGCTCTGCAGACCGTGCCTGCTTTCTATCTAGATGTATCCTGTGTGTGAACTGTAGGAATACATTTGTTAAGAGTTAAGGGGAAGGGGTACAAAAGTTGCCAGGCAACTCCCTGGAAACACAAGCTACAGAGTTTACACTTTTGGGTCACCTTGGGCAAGATATTCTGCTGCCGTAAGCCTTGGTTCTCTCTTGAGCAAATAAGAGTAATGTTTTTTGACAATAGCACTGTTTTTTTCTTACTTTCAAGTATGCATTTATGATAAAAGATATGGATATACAAAAACATTTAAAGAAGAAAATAAAAATCACCTATGATTCTACAATCAAACAATTATTGCTATGAATTTTCTGACTTTACCTTCAGTTTTTTTTCTAATTGGGTGCATATTTTAAGTTGAAACATACTATATATCTATATACAAACATTTCACATTTTATTTTATTTTTGCTTTTTATTTGTCTCCAGGGTTATTGCTGGGGCTCGGTGCCTGCTCTACAAATCCACTGCTCCTAGAGGCCATTTTTCCCCTTTTGTTGCCCTTGTTTATCATTGTTGTCACTATTATTGTTGTTATTGTTGTCGTTGTTGTTGGATAGGACAGAGAGAAATTGGGAGAGAAGGGGAAGACAGAGAGGAGAAGAGAAAGATAGACACCTGCAGACCTTATTCACCGCTCTTGAAGTGACCTCCCTGCAGGTAGGGAGCTGGGGGTTTGAACCGGAATCCTTAAGCCGTCTTTGAGCTTTGAGGTTTGCGCCACATGCGCTTAAACCGTTGTGTTACCACCCAGCCCCCGACATTTCACATTTTATCAGTGAGAGAGTATATGAAGAATTAAAAAAAAATTATTATATTTATTTATTTTCCCTTTTTTTTTGCTATTATTGTTGTAGTTTTTGTTGTTGTTTTTGATGTCACTGTTGGATAAGACAGAGAGAAATGGAGAGAGGAGGGAAAGACAGAGAGGGGGAGAGAAAGACACCTGCAGACCTGCTTCACCGCCTGTGAAGCAACTCCCCTGAGGTGGGGAGCCTGGGGCTCTAACCGGGATCTTTACGCAGGCCCTTGCGCTTTGCGCCGTCTGTTCTTAACCTGCTACAACTCCCATATGAGGAATTTTTAAAGCCATGTATATTTTCTTTAATTTTTGGGGGGGGGGCAGGAGGTTAACGGTTTATAGCACATAGATACAATCTCTCATCTCACCGAGATAGGTGTCTGCAACATAGTATCACTCCAAACTAGGTCTATCGTCATGTACCACGGCCTGAAAGCCCCACCTCCTCAAGCCCCTCTCCTTCTCCTCCTTCTCTGGTGCCCTTTGCTTTGGTGAAAACCATTTTTTAAAAAGCACCAAGTAGTCAAATCATTCTAGTCAAACAGGTGCATTGCATTTTTTCATTTATTTCTCATCACTGAATGTCTAGATTGCATCTAGGTTATTTTTCTTAAGGTCTGAATGGCTATATATATTTACTTATTTTTATGCCAAGAGGATTTATTAGAAAAAGACTTAAGGACATGTTTATTTAGGAAAGGAGCAAAGAAGGTCCTCTTGTTTATATTTTCCCCTTTTCATTGATTTGATATTAGCCTACAATATTTTATTTTTTTAAATAATTTATTTCTTTATTGGGGAATTAATGCTTTACATTCAACAGTAAATACAATAGTTTGTACATGCATAACATTCCCCAGATCCCCATTTAACAATACAACCCCCACTATGTCATTCATCATCTTTCATGGACCTGTATTCTCCCCACCCACTCAACCACCCACCCACCCCAGAGTCTTTTACTTTGGGGTAATACTCCAATTCCATTTCAGGTTCAACTTGTGTTTTCTTTTCTAATCTTGTTTTTCAACTTCGGCCTGAGAGTGAGATCATCCCATATTCATCCTTCTGTTTCTGACTTATTTCACTCAACATGATTTTTTTCAAGGCCCATCCAAGATCGGCTGAAAACGGTGAAGTCACCAATTTTTACAACTGAGTAGTATTCCATTGTGTATATATACCACAACTTGCTCAGCCACTCGTCTGTTGTTGGACACCTGGGTTGCTTCCAGGTTTTGGCTATTACAAATTGTGCTGCCAAGAACATATGTGTACACATATCTTTTTGGATGGGTGTGTTGGGTTCCTTAGGATATATCCCCAGGAGGGGAATTGCAGGGTCATAGGGTAGGTCCATTTCTAGCCTTCTGAGAGTTCTCCAGACTGTTCTCCACAGAGGTTGGACCAATTGACATTCCCGCCAGCAGTGCAGAAGGGTTCCTTTGACCCCACACCCTCTCCAGCATTTGCTGCTGTTACCTTTTCTGATGTATGACATTCTCACAGGAGTGAAGTGATATCTCATTGTTGTCTTGAGCCTACAATATTATAACATTTTAGGAGAATAGTTTCACAGCTGTGTGTGTTTGTGTATGTGTGTTTCTGTGTGTGTACAATGCTCTTCAACTTTGGCCAAAGTTCCTGTGTTTATCACACCAAACAGAACCTACCACCTACCTATTCCCTTTTATGCCTGACCCTCTTCTCTCAGATAACCACCAAGGTTTTGTGACCAACATTGTTCCTGTAAATTTAGAACTTAGTACAGCGAAAAATACAAACATAATTAAGAAGTATTGAACCATGAGGAAGGTGAGATTTCCACAAGAATAACAAAGGGTCAATGTTCTTAGTAAAAATCAATGTGAAAACTACTATTTTATTCGTGTCAAAATCAGAGATGAAATAGAAAAAACATCCACTAACAATAAGTACCTAAAAAGTCTTCAAAGTCACTTGTAATCAAGAGCCACAAATTGAGACAGCAATATGGCTTAATTTTTTGCTTCTATAGTTAATAAAAATAAAGCCAAAATAGAAACTGTAATGCTAGTGACAATAATAATTCAGGTGGGAGACAAAAGATTGATGATAGTTTTCCTGGAAAAACTAAACTGAGGGGGCTGGGCGGTGGTGCACCGGGTTAAGTGCACATAGTACAAAGCACTGGGACCAAGCAAGGATCCCGGTTAGATCACCTGGCTCTCCACCCGCAGGAGGTCTCCTCACCAATGGTGAAACAGGTCTGCAGGTGTCTTTCTCTCCTCTATCTTCCCCTTGTCTCTCAACTTCTCTTTGTCATATTAAAGAAGAAAAAATGGCCTACAGGAGCAAAGGATTTGTACTGCAGGCACCAAGCCCCAGAGACAACCCTGGAGATAATAAATAAATAAAAACTAGGGCAGGGTTAGATAGCATAATGGTTATGCAAAGAGATTCTTGTGCCTGAGGCTTCAAAGTGCCAGGTTCAATCCCCTGCACCACCATAAGCCAGAGTTGAGCAGTGCTCTGGCAAAAAAAAAAAAAAAAAAAAAAAAAAAACTAAATTGATAAGCCCTTTCAATTAAGACTTATTCATTAATTTATTAGTCAATAACTATCAAGTCCCTACTACATACAAGCATGTTTTAAGGCTCTTGTAGTCTTTCAAAAATACATGTAATTTGGTCTGGGAGGTGGCACAGTAGATAATACATTGGATTCTTCTTCTAGCGTTTGCCCTTCTTCCATAGCCAGTCAACAGCGTCAGGTTGAGCCTGATGTAAAGTTTCGAGACCTCCTTTGAATCTGGAGAGGTGGCAGTCATTGACTATGTGGGTCATAGTCTGTCTGGAGCCGCAGGGGCAGTTCGGGTTGTCTCTGGCTCCCCAGCGATGGAACATAGCGGTGCACCAGCCATGGCCTGTTCGATAGCGATTGAGGAGGGCCCAATCATAACGTGCTAGGTCAAAGCCAGGTTGACGCTTGCAGGGGTCTGTGATGAGGTGTTTGTTCTTGACCTCAGCTGACTGCCAACTCTGTTTCCAAGAGACTGGAACAGAGAAGTTCAGTGTAGGCATAGGGGACCAGATTGGGTGACGAGACATCAAGCGTTGGACAGGGTGGGCGAAGATATCTGCGTATATTGGCAGGTCCGGTGGAGCGTAGACATGGGAAATGAACTTAGATGATGCCGCATCCCGACGAATATCTGGTGGGGCGATGTTGCTAAGAACTGGCAGCCATGGAACCGGGGTGGAACGGATGGTTCCAGAAATTATCCTCATGAAGGAATATAATTTGGAATCGACCAAGTGGACATGGGGGCTACGGAACCATACTGGGGCACAGTATTCTGCAGTGGAATAGCATAATGCCAGAGATGATGATCGTAGTGTGGAAGCACTCGTGCCCCATGAGGAGCTGGCCAGTCTTGCAATGATGTGATTCCTCGCGCCCACCTTTGCTGCAGTTTTTTTTTTTAATTTATTTATTTTTTTTATTTAAGAAAGGATTAATTAACAAAACCATAGGGTAGGAGGGGTACAACTCCACACAATTCCCACCACCCAATCTCCATATCCCACCCCCTCCCCCGATAGCTTTCCCATTCTCTATCCCTCTGGGAGCATGGACCCAGGGTCATTGAGGGTTGCAGAAGGTAGAAGGTCTGGCTTCTGTAATTGCTTCCTCGCTGAACATGGGTGTTGACTGGTCGGTCCATACTCCCAGTCTGCCTCTCTCTTTCCCTAGTAGGATGGGTCTCTGGGAAGCTGAGCTCCAGGACACATTGGTGGTGTCTTCAATCCAGGGAAGTCTGGCCGGCATCCTGATGACACCTGGAACCTGGTGACTAAAAAGAGAGTTAACATACAAAGCCAAACAAATTGTTGAGCAATCTGGACCCAAAGCTTGGAAAAGTGGAGAGGAAGTATTAGGGAGGTACTCACTGCAAACTCTAGTATACTTCTGCTTTCTTACTTTGGTGCCATACTCCAAACTCAGTCAATTTCTGCTTTGTGTTTCTACTTCTTTTTTTTTTTACATGCATAACATTCCCCAGATTCCCATTTAGCAATACAACCCCCACTATTTCATTCATCATTTTTCATGGACCTGTATTCTCCCCACCCACCCACCCACCCCAGAGTCTTTTACTTTGGTGTAATACTCCAATTCCATTTCAGGTTCGACTTGTGTTTTCTTTTCTAATCTTGTTTTTCAACTTTGGCCTGAGAGTGAGATCATCCCATATTCATCCTTCTGTTTCTGACTTATTTCACTCAACATGATTTTTTCAAGGTCCATCCAAGATCGGCTGAAAACGGTAAAGTCACCATTTTTTACAGCTGAGTAGTATTCCATTGTGTATATATACCACAGCTTACTCAGCCACTCATCTGTTGTTGGACACCTGGGTTGCTTCCAGGTTTTGGCTATTACAAATTGTGCTGCCAAGAACATATGTGTACACAGATCTTTTTGGATGGATGTGTTGGGTTCCTTAGGATATATCCCCAGGAGGGGAATTGCAGGGTCATAGGGTAGGTCCATTTCTAGCCTTCTGAGAGTTCTCCAGACTGTTCTCCACAGAGGTTGGACCAATTGACATTCCCACCAGCAGTGCAGGAGGGTTCCTTTGACCCCACACCCTCTCCAGCATTTGCTGCTGTTACCTTTTCTGATGTGTGACATTTTCACAGGAGTGAAGTGATATCTCATTGTTGTCTTGATTTGCATTTCTCTGACAATCAGAGACTTGGAGCATTTTTTCATGTGTTTCTCGGCCTTTTGGATCTCTTCTGTGGTGAATATTCTGTCCAAGTCCTCCCCCCATTTTTGGATGGGGTTATTTGTTGTCTTGTTGTTGAGTCTGGTAAGCTCTTTATATATGTTGGTTATTAAACTCTTATCTGATGTATGGCATGTAAAGATCTTCTCCCATTCTGTGAGGGGTCTCTTGATTTGGGTAGTGGTTTCTTTTGCTGTGAAGAAGCTTTTTAATTTGATGTAGTCCCATAGGTTTATACTTGCCTTAGTCTTCCTTGTAATTGGATTCGTTTCATTGAAAATGTCTTTAAAATTTATGCGGAAAAAAGTTCTTCCAATATTTTCCTCTAAGTATCTGATAGTTTCTGGTCTAACATCCAAGTCCTTGATCCACTTGGAATTTACTTTTGTATTTGGTGAAATACAGTGATTCAGCTTCATTCTTCTGCATGTTTCAACCCATTGTTTCCAACACCATTTGTTGAAGAGACTCTGCTTTCCCCATGTAATAGTCTGGGCCCCTTTGTCAAAGATTAGATGTCCATAGGTGTGGGGCCTCATTTCTGGGCTCTCAATTCTATTCCACTGGTCAGTGTGTCTGTTCATGTTCCAGTACCAAGCAGTTTTGATGACAATGGCCCTATAATATAGTTTGAGATCTGGCAGTGTGATGCCTCCGGTTCTGTTCTTTTTTCTCAAGATTGTTTTGGCAATTCTAGGTCTTTTCTGGTTCCAGATAAACATTTGTAGCATTTTTTCTATTCTCCTAAAAAATGTGCTTGGGATCTTGATGGGGATAGCATTAAATTTGTAGATGGCTCTGGGTAATATATTCATTTTGATGATGTTAATTCTTCCAACCCATGAGCATGGAATATCTTTCCATTTCTTTGTGTCTTTTTCAATTTCTTTGAGTAGTGACTCATAATTTTCAGTATACAAGTCTTTCACTTCTTTGGTTAGGTTTACTCCTAGATATTTTATTGTTTTTGTTGCTATAGAAAAAGGAACTGATTTCTGGATTTCAATTTCTTCTAACTTAGTGTTTGCATAGAGGAATGCCACTGACTTTTGAATGTTAATTTTATAACCTGACACATTACTGTATTGCCTGATGATTTCCAAAAGCTTCTTGCTAGATTCCTTAGGTTTTTCCATGTATACTATCATGTCATCTGCAAATAAGGAGAGTTTGACTTCTTCTCTTCCAATCTGTATGCCTTTAATTCCTTGCTCCTGCCTGATTGCTATGGCAAGAACTTCCAACACTATGTTGAATAGTAATGGTGATAGTGGGCAGCCCTGTCTAGTACCTGATCTGAGGGGAAATGCTTCCAGTTTTTCACCATTGAGTATGATGTTGGCTGTAGGATTGCTATATATAGACTCCACTATCTTCAGGAATTTTCCATCTATTCCTATTTTTTGTAGTGTTTTGATCATAAAGGGATGTTGTATTTTGTCAAAGGCTTTCTCTGCATCTATTGATATGACCATGTGGTTTTTGGTCTTGCTTTTGTTGATGTGGTGGATCACATTGATTGATTTACGTATATTAAACCAACCTTGCATGCCTGGGATAAACCCCACTTGGTCATGATGGACAATCTTTTTGATATACTGCTGTATCCGGTTGGCTAGAATTTTGTTCAATATTTTCGCATCTATGTTCATCAGAGATATTGGTCTGTAGTTTTCTTTTTTGGTTGTGTCCCTGTCTGCTTTTGGTATCAGGGTGATGTTGGCTTCATAGAAGCTGGCAGGGAGTATTCCAGTGTCTTCAATCTTCTGGAAGACTTTTAAAAGTAGAGGTATTAGTTCTTCTTTGAAGGTTTTGTAGAATTCATTTGTAAAACCATCTGGTCCAGGACTTTTATTTTTGGGAAGATTTTTGATAACTGTTTCAATTTCATTAGCTGTGATGGGCCTGTTCATGTTATCCACTTCCTCTTGACTTAGTTTTGGAAGTTGGTAGGTATCTAGGAAATCATTCATTTCTTCCAGGTTCTCTAGCTTGGTGGCATATAGTTGTTCATAGAAGCCTCGCATGATATGTTGAATTTCTGCAGTGTCTGTTGTGATATCTCCTCTTTCATTTACTATCCAATTTATTTGGGTCTTCTCCCTTTTTTTTTTTTGTGAGTCTGGCTAAAGGTTTGTCGATTTTGTTTACTCTTTCGAAGAACCAACATTTACTTTCATTGATCTTTTGTATGGTTTTCCTATTCTCAATGTTATTTATTTCTGCCCTAACTTTAGTAATTTCTGTCCTTCTGGTTGCTTTAGGGTTCCTTTGTTGTTCTTCTTCTAGGTCTTTAAGATGTGCAATCAGGCTGTTTATTTGTGCCTTTTCTTGTTTCCTAATGTGTGATTGTATAGCTATGAACTTCCCTCTTAGGACTGCTTTAGCTGTGTCCCAAATATTTTGATAGCTTGTGTCTTCATTTTCATTGAACTCTCGAAACATTTTGATTTCTTCCTTGATTTCCCCTTTGACCCAGAAGTTGTTAAGAAGTGTACTGTTGAGCTTCCACATTTTGGCACTGTTACTAATCTTTTGTTGATTGTTAAGTGTTAGTTTAATTCCACTGTGGTCTGAGAAGATGCTTGGGATGATTTCAGTGCTCTTGAATAGGCTGATGCTGTCTTTGTGGCCTAACATATCCTTGAGAATGATCCATGTGGATTTGAGTAAAATGTGTATTCCAGTTTCTTGGGATGAATGACTCTGAAAATGTCCAATAGTTCTAGTTTATCTATCTCTTCATTTAGCTCCCTTATGTCTTTACTGATTTTCTGCCTGGATGATCTGTCAAGTTGAGAGAGTGGGGTGTTGAAGTCCCCTACTATGATTGTGTTACTGTTAATATATTGCTGTAGCTCTTTCAGTAGAAGTTTGATGTATTTAGATGGCTTCTCATTGGGTGCATAGATATTAATAATTGTTAAGTCCTCTTGATTGACTGATCCTCTGAGCATTAAGTAGTGTCCATTCCTATCTTTTTTAATCTTATCTATTTTAAAGTCTATCATGTCAGATATGAGAATAGCTGTTCCTGCCCTTTTTTGTGGGCCATTGGCTTGAATGATAGTTTTCCATCGTTTCACTTTAAGTCTGTGTTTGTCTTGTTGCGTTAGGTGAGTTTCCTGTAGACAACATATTGTTGGGTTGTGTTTTCTGATCCATCTTCCTACTCTGTGTCTTTTAATAGGTGAATTCAGGCCATTCACATTTATTGATATCAAAGATTGAAGATATTTTAACGCCATTCTTGTAGAGTTTTAGAGTGTTTTGATATATGTTCTATTTGTGGTGGTCTGGTTGTTTATAGGAAACCTTTCAGAACTTCTTTCAAGGCAGGCTTGGTGATGGTTGCTTCCTTCAACTGTTGCTTGTCTGAGAAGGTTTTGATGCTTCCATCTAGTCTGAATGACAATCTAGCAGGATATAGTATTCTTGGCTGAAAGCCTTTCTCATTGAGCACTCGATAGATATCTTGCCATTCTCTTCTGGCCTGTAGTGTTTGTATGGAGAAGTCCGCTGCTAATCTTATGGGTTTTCCTTTGTAGGTGACTCTTTGTTTTTCTCTTGCAGCCTTGAGGATCCTTTCTTTATCCTTATTCCTTTCCAATCTAAGTATGACATGTCTTGGTGTCTTTAGGTCTGTGTTAATTCTGTTTGGGACCCTCTGGGCTTCTTGAATCTTTATGTCTTTGGTGTTGTCTAGACTAGAGAAATTTTCAGCTATTATGGCCTGGAGAACGCTTTCTTCCTCCCCTTCTCTTTCTTCCTCTGGTAAGCCAACAATGCGTATATTGTTTCTTTTGAAGTCATCCCATAGGACTCTGTTGTTGTTTTCAGCATCTCTTAATCTCTTTTTGAGATCTCTTACTTCTTTTTTAGTTGTCTCTAATTCATCCTCAATCTTGCTAATTCTGTCTTCAGCCTCATTGATTCTATTCTCTCTGCCCTCTACTGCTTTCTGGAGTTCATCTATTTTGTTGCCCTGCTCTGATACTGTTTTAGCTTGTTCAGCTAGTTGCCTTCTTAGTTCAGCAATTTCAGCTTTCAGCTCTCTAATAACCATGAGATAATTAGAATTTTCTTCCATATTCTCATTTGTTGTTCCTGCATTTCTGATTACAATTTTTTCAAATTCTTTACTCACTCCTGTTATTATTTCCTTAGCTAATGTTTGGATGTTGAACTCGTTGTTTTGTGCTTCGCCCTCTGGAGGACTTTTAGCTGGACTCTTGTCCTGGTTCGAGTCTCCATTATTTTTTCTTGTTGTTTTAACCATTTTATATAAGTTAACAGTTTTTTCAATCCCTGAGTTGGAGTTCAGTGGTGTAAAAGCCTTTTTTTTTCCCCTGTAGGCTATGGTAGCCTGAGGGCTTTTAAACTATCAATAGGCTTCTTGGCTTAATCAATGACTCCTGACCAAGAGATAAAGCAGGGTGTGGCAGAGATAATCCAGTGGTTATGCAAAGAGACTTCACAGCCCTTCAGCTATGCCACCGAGGTATAGGTCTTCTCCCGAGTTTCCCGGTTAGATCTCTGTGCCCTGGTGTCCCTCCCTGTTGCTGCTCCAGATTCTGAGGGTAGTAGCAATGGAGACTCAGAGTTGTACTTGGTGAGTCTCTGGGGAGTCCTTTCCTCCCTTCAGCTGTCCCCTTGTTGGTGGAGCAGACTGGAGGTGGTGTCTCCACTGACAAACTGTCGAACTGTTAGCAGTCACTTAATCTCTCCTTAGGCCCCTCTCTCCTCTCTGTCACCAGCCACGCGTGTTTGTACTCACGGGTGATTTACTGGGTTTCTGTGGTCATTCTAGTCCTGTCTTGTTTCGGTCCGGGTGGTCTCCTTTGGTATTCCTAGTTGATCTGGGAGAGGAGAGGAGAGGAGAGGAGAGGAGAGGAGAGGAGAGGAGAGGAGAGGAGAGAAAGCGATCTTTTTGCTGCAGTTTTTATGAGATGTTCATGAAATGACAGGGTGCGATCAAGAGTAACGCCAAGATAGACTGTCTGGGCTTCATGCCGGATTCTCGTATCGCCAAGCTGCACATTAAGCTCACTCGAGGCCTAGGCATGGTGTAGATGGAAAACAGATGATACCGTTTTTGCAGTGCTAGGGATTAGTCACCATTTTTTACAGTAATCAGATATCAGAGACATGTCTTTCGTGAGTGTTTACTCGAGGATGTCGATCTTGGATGCTTGAGTTGCGCAGCTGATGTCATCGGTGTAGATAAACTTCCTTGAAGAAGTTTCTGGGAGGTCATTGATGTAAATATTAAATAGTGTAGGAGCCAGAACAGAGCCCTGGGGGAGGCCACTTGAGACAAGTCTTCATCTGCTAGACTTGTCACCCAGATGCACCCGGAATCTTCTGTTTTGGAGAAGAAACGATATAGTGTTGGCCACCCATGGAGGCAGGCATCTTGAGATCTTAACTAGGAGACCACGGTGCCAGACCGTGTCATAGGCTGCTGTGAGATCAACAAAGACAGCACCCGTCTTTAAATTCTTCTGGAATCCATTTTCAATGTAAGTTGAGAGGGCCAGGGCTTGTTTGCAGGTAGATCTTCCTGGGCGGAAATCAGCTTGGGCGGGTGATAGGAATTTCTCTGTAAGAGGAGAAATAAGTGACAGAAGCAGCCTCTCAAGGAGTTTGTAACACACGGAGAGGAGAGAAATTGGTCTATAGCTGGCGGCCAGTGTTGGGTCTTTCTTTGGTTTCAAAACTGTTATTATCTTCGCACGACGCCAAATTTTGGGCATAGATGTGGATTCCAAGATGTGGGACAGGAATGAAGTGAGCCACTTTTTTGCTGCGGGGCCCAAGTTAAGAATGAGTTCTGGGGTGATGTTATCATAGCCAGCAGCCGTTCCCGGTTTAACCCTCTTCAAAGCGTCTTCCAGTTCAGACAGTGTAAAGGGAGAGAGTTTTGGAGATGGACAAGATAAACGGAAGTGGGATGACCACTCATGGGAAATTTCTCTTTTCCAGGCTGGGTCGATCTTAGCATGTCCAACTTGAGTTAGGTGACTGGCCACTGCGTTTGGAGATACGGGAGGATGGGAGACGGGAGAGGGTTGGCTACTGGCACTCAGACTATGAAGAAGCTTCCAGGCCTTCCTACTTGAGTGGGTGAAGTTCAGATTTTCCGTGAGTTGTTGCCAGCGGGCTTGGCGTGCTGCATCCAGGGAGGCAATGAGATGGTCAGCCACATCTGGGTCTCCCGACTCATCATACTGCTTTAGTAGTTGCTTGCATTCAGCATCAAGACAAGGCGTATCATTAGCACGTCTCCCACGAGGAATAGCTTGGGAAGCTGCTTTGAAGATGGCTTGGCAGAAGTGCCTGTAGGAATTTTCAGAGGGGATAGAGTTAATTGGAATTGCAGGAATAGATTTGTTGGTAAGATCACTGAACAGACGCCAGTTTGCTTTCTGAAAGTTCCATCTTAGTTTCTCTGAGCACAGAATCAGTGGGAGCTGGAGACCAATGTGGATGATAGCTGGGCATTGATGACTGTGCGGGAAGATCTTGAGAACGTGTCTCGTAGCAGGAAAGGCTTGGCCGTTGACTGTGCTAATCCAGCACAGGTTCGGTGACGAGTCTTTATTCCATCTAGCACTGTGAAAAGAGCCTGGCTGTTTGGGATCGTATAATAGGGAGAGGTCATTCGCTGAAGCCCAGTGGGCCAAGATAGATAGCCAGTCTTGGTGATGACTATTAAAGTCTCCAACGTAAACGGCTGGGTGATTCGGGCTAGGCCGGACCTCATTATCCCATGAGGCACTGGGAGGCTTATATACATTGACGAGCTGAATAGTTCCAATAGTAATGGAGTCGTAGAAGGTTGAAGAGGCCGTATGGTAAACGTCTGCAAGATACAATTTAGCGTAGATGGCTCGGTTGTGTTTAGGATGGAGATTATAGCATATTAAATCGAATCCACTGATGGTGAATCGAGCAGCTTCATCGACTGCTATATGTGTTTCTTGTAGGCAGATAACATCTGCCTGATGCTGTATCGCCAATTGACCAATAAGAACGTGTTTGGCAAAGGACAGCTCCTCAACATTAAGTTGGAAGAATCAAAGATCAGGACCAACAGCTTGAAAGCTGTCAGGAGCTGCTTGTTGCTGGCTTTGAAAGTGACTGGGATCCATGTGGATTCAGTTGGCTAGGAAGGATCATCAGTTTTCCCAATGAATGGGTACACACAGGATGCACCACGGGAAGGTCGATCCAATGCATTGGATTAAAAGAAAAGAAAAAAGAAATTTAAAAAAATGTTAAGAAAAAAAAAAAGAGAAAGAGATGTAGATCTTCATAGAGGCCATGATTATGTGAGAGATCATATATGTCCAGAGAAGGATAATATAAAATATTGGGCTGTGGAAAAGTCATGGCCCATTTTTTTTTTTTTTGTATGAAAGTATGTCCTAACTTTCCTACAGCCCAATACAATAGACTGATAGTAAAAATACCAGAGAAGACTTGGGTTCTAATCTTCACATCATCTTCTTCCTTGCTGTGTAACTTTGGAAAAGTCACTCTATTATTTTGGACTCTAACTTTTTCAACTATGTAATAGTTTGGAGGATTAACTAAAACCAGAGATCTCAAAATATTTTGCAGATTGTTCATGATTTTCTTTTACTTTTTTTTTTTTAACCAGAGCACTGCTCAGCTCTGGCTTATGGTGGTGCGGGGGATTGAACCTGGGACTCTGGAGCCTCAGGCATGAGAGTCTCTTTTGCATAACCATTATGCTATCTACCCCCTCCCTGTTCATGATGTTCACATGTAAACCTAGTATCTCTGAGATTTCAAAAGATGTTATTTCCTGTTGGGGAGACTTGGAAGATAATGGAGAAGATAAGCTAAGCATTGGCAGGGGTAGATTTTTAGTATCTTATTTATTTATTTATTTACTAGAGACAGAGAGAAATCAAGAAGAAAGGAGGAGATAGGAAGAGAGACACCTGAAGTTCTGCTTGACCATTTGGGAGCTTGAACCTGGGACCTTGCACACTGTAACACGTGCTCTACCATGTGTGCCACTGCTCAGCCCTGGCAGGGGGTAGATTTTTACAGTATGAGTTTTTAGGGAAAAGATGTGCTTAAAAAAAAAAAAAGATGTGCCAAGCACCAGGAACTAAATGAGCAAATTTGGAGGGGAAAAGGGTATGTAGGATACTGTATGTACTTAAGGTATCTCACTGAAGCCTAAGTGACCTATGAGGAAATGAATGGATAGGAAGCTGAATTAGGAGCTAGTTCCAAGAGAAACTGATGCAAAGAAGTCAATGACCTAGATTTCCTTCTGCACATAATCAGAACCATAGAGACTGTTAAGTAGAGGATTTATTAAAAGTTAAGATTGATGTCCAGGGTATGAATGAAAGGTAGGTTAAGGATCTAGGTTCTTTTGTCATGATTTTTGTTTGGTATTTCTGTCTCAGAAGCTTCACTACTCCAAATTGATTTTTCTTTAGATAGAGACAGAAGGAGAGAGAGGGAGAAATGTGGAGAGTAAGAAAGTGAGGAGAAATGAGGAGAGAGAAATAAGGAGAGAGAAAGGTGTGTGGTGGGAGGGAGAGAGACAGATATCACAGCACTATGTTCCCTTCAACACAGTGGGAGCTGGGCTCACACCTGGGATGAGCACATGGCATGGGCATAGCATGAGTTCTCTGGAGAAAAGGGGATATTGAGGCTGTGGCAGGGAAATACAGAATAAACTTGAAACAGCTTATAGTGCTAGAGAGTAAGAAAGCCCTGAAACCAAGTTAAAGCATCAGGCAAGTCAAAGGTACAGAGTCAGTCACCTGAAAGTGTGCCTAATGGTCAAAGCCAGAACCATTCAAGCAAAAACACAATGGAGCATTGTATTACTACCCAAAATATAAAACAAATATCCATGAATCCATACTGAGATAAATAAAAGAGAGAAGAGACATGTCTTTCTTACCTAATTCTAAATAATTTCCATAGTCACTTCTGCCACCAGAAGACAGAGTTAAGTCCCCCTCCTGCCCTTCCTCACCTTCAGTGTGGACTCTGGCTAGTGACATGCTCACCACCTGTCTGCTTTTTAAAAAAATTAAATTAAATTAAATTTTTATTTTTATTTATGAGAAATATAGGAGGAGAGAGAAAGAACCAGACATTACTCTGGCACATGTGCTGCCAGGAATCGAACTCAGGACCTCATGCTTGAGAGTCTAAAGCCTTATCACAGTGCCACCTCCCAGTCCACACCACCTGTCTTTTGAGATTTCTTTCCTCTAAATTTGTTTTTATAGACACTTCTTTTATATATATTTTTTTATTTTTAAAACTTTGTTCCTAGAACCTGTGACTTCTGTAGTTTTTGCTTGACTTTGATAACTAACATGGAGTTGGACAAGTCTGAGAAGGTGCTGTCAGAGCTGAGAATAGGGCTAGAAAGTTGTATTAGGGAAGAGAGTTGTTCCCAGTCTTAAAGAGAAATCTGTTAACAAAATTAATGCACACTTGATTTTGTCCAACTTTCCTGTCATTAATGCCACATGTCTGAGAGACAGAACTGGCTGGCTGAACAACTTATAGAACCCAATGGAAAGTGAAAACCTTGGGTATCACCAGTAGGCAGGTATCTGACCCCACCAATATCTGGAGCCTAAGACTGAGGATGGCAGGTGGTCACGCACATTGTGGCATTTTTTTTTATGTTCTGTCTAATATATCTTATAGTTTCTAGAAACATATCTGATAAAAAATATGCCATGTTTTTTTAATTTATTTTTGAAAGACAGAAAGAGATAGCTATGAATTGGAACACTGCTGAGTTCTGTTATGTGGTGCCAAGGAACTGAATCTGGTATGTTGGAGCACATGTGTTATTTATTTATGTATGCATTTATTTATTTATGTATTTACGATAGAGAAATAAAGAGAGAGAGAGAGAGAACAAGAAGACCACTTTGGTATATGCAGTTCCAGGAGCTGAGTTTGGGATCTCACACTTGTAAATCCTGTGTACAATTGCTGTGCCAACTCTAGGTTACACACACCAATTGCTATGAACTCAGCTGCCTTACAAAGCTGCCTAAAATCACAAAGGATTGCAATGGTCATGTCTCAGTCATGACCATTAAGGAGTATTTAATCTTTCCAAAAAATTTTTTTAATTTTATTTATTTATTTTCTCTTTTGTTGCCCTTGTTTTTATTATCGTTGTTGTTAGATAGGACAGAGAGAAATGTGGAGAGGAGGGGAAGACAGAGAGGGGGAGAGAAAGATAGACACCTACAGACCTGCTTCACTGCCTGTGAAGCGACTCCTCTGAGGTGGGGAGCTGGGGGCTCGAACAGGGATCCTCACGCCAGTCCTTGCACTTCGTGCCATGTGCGCTTAACCAGCTGCGCTACTGCCCAACTCCCTCAAATATTTTTTAATTATCTTTTATTTATTTATTTGACAGAGACAGGTAGAAATTGAGAAGGAAGGGGGTGATAGAGAGGAAGACACAGAGACACCTGTGACACTGCTTCACCACTTGCAAAGCTTTCCCTCTGCAGGTGGGGATCAGGGGCTTGAACCTGGGGTCCTTGCTTGTAATGTGTGCACTAAACCAGGTGGTGACCCGGCTCCATCTTTCCAAATCTAAGATTGATAATGATTAATTTTTAAAAATTTGATCATAGTTGGACAATGGTACTAACACCCATAGGGACAGAGGATTGTTCAACCAGGACTGTTGCTCACTTGCTGAATTTCTTCTGCCTTCATGAGACACTCATTGAAATGCTCACCTTTCTTTTTCCCTGTAGTTGGCTCCTGTGCTCTTTGAACAACTGAGTCTCATTTCCACAGGATTGAGTGAGTAAATGAATGAGCTTCATTTCTTCATTCTAGATTGACCCTGAATTATGGATAGCCAGAAAGTTCATTTTTGTATGAGTCCAAGTGAACTAACTACCCACAGTGACACAGCAAATTGAAAGAGAGATAGGACCTCAGCCTTCTGCTTCTTCTTCATTGCTCTGGCCTGCTGACTAGAGCCACTGTTGCCTTTAAATGACCGAATTACAGTTAAAGTAACAAATGTTGGCTATAAACTCTTCTGATACATTGGTTAATTATGGAACTTGTTAACTAAGAGAAGCATCAAAAGTATTTGACAGTTTACTGTTAACCTCTCTAAAGAACACATTTCTCAAGAATCAAGATGAGATAATTTTGGAAACAAGATGTTAAAACCCTCAAAAAGACACAGGAGAGAAATATCAGCAGAAACCTCATTTATGCTTAGGTATTACAACTTCCGTTACTACCCATCCCCTCAATTTGATTTTATAAATAACACATAAATACCAGGAGCAGTATGTGTAGGGTTAGTAACTCAATTCAATTTTCTATAGTTTCTATAGAAACATTTGAACAAACAAATCCTGGAAGGTAGTTTGAGGAAATAAAAGCGCCGACCTCATGACAAAGAGGTCAGTGGTAGTTCTAGGTGTCTGTAAAAGCAGAACTAGTAAATCCTTGTTATAAAGAAAAGAAAAAGGAGAACTAATTGTGACTGTGCTTTGGAAGGCAGCAGAAACACATTTTATTAAATAAAAAGAAGAAGATGCAGAAGAAGAGTTCACAGAGTAAACCAACTATCAAAAAAGTGTAGTAGGGAGAAAAGAAAACAGATTTTCTGCTTAAAGTTTTTTTTGGTAAAAATAGAATTTGTAGGTAATACTACATTGTTGATACCACAGATATGTAACACATATGTAACACAGCTGCGCTACTGCCCAACTCCCTCAAATATTTTTTAGTTATCTTTTATTTATTTATTGGACAGAGACAGGTAGAAATTGAGAAGGAAGGGGGTGATAGAGAGGAAGACACAGAAACACCTGCGACACTGCTTCACCACTTGCAAAGCTTTCCCTCTGCAGGTGGGGATCAGGGGCTTGAACCTGGGGTCCTTGCTTGTAATGTGTGCACTAAACCAGGGGGTGACCCGGCTCCATCTTTATAATTATATGAAAGTATCAGTCTTTTTGTTTCTGGGATAGTGACATTGGAAAGTCATACATTTCAATGACCCGAGTCTTGGAAAATAATTAATTAGCTATTTCTAGCAGCTAATAGGTAAGCAGTTGCCTAGACTGAATGTGCAGTTCAGTGGTTCAACAGCAGTAGCAAAGTGTTCTAGGCTACCCTAAACATAGACAGTCTGATTCCAAGAGGGACCTGGAAGTCGTGTAGTCACAGGGACTTCATCACTGTTTGCTGTTTTATTATGGAGTAGCATTGCAGTTCCCGTTCTAGAACAACCATAATATATAACTATTACATATAACATATTATATATGTGGGAGCTAATTATATAATATATGAATTGTTATTATTATAATAATGGCTATTCTATAATTAGATCCCAGACATAATAGCTATGGCTTTTAAATATATAGTTAATACCACCCTAGGGAGAGGGGTATGAAATGAGTTTTCAGTTGAGGACTGATATATAAAATGGCCTATGAATTTTGCTCTGTGGTTGAAAGTAAACCTTTTACTTCTGCCCTTCTAACCTCTTCTTTTCTCCTCACTTCACAGATCTTCTGCTTGAGAAAAACCCACTCCTTAAGTTAGGAAGGTGTCAATCTTTGGGCAGCACAGAGAGAAATTTATAGCTGGATTCTTCAGTGGCATCCTAAGGAGAAATTAAATGGAATAGCTACTAGAGAGTAGTTGAATGAGGAGCCAGGCAGTGGCAAATCTGGTCAAGCACACACATTACAGTGTGCAAGGATGCAGGTTCAAGCCCCTGGTACCCACCTGCAGTGGGAAAGCTTCACAAGTGGTGAATTAATGCTGCTTGTCTCTCTGTCTCTTTCACTCTCTATCTCCTCCTCCCCTCTCAATTTCTATCTGTCTCTATTTATCTCTAATAAATAAAATATGAAAGAGAGAGAGTAGTTGTGAGAAAAACCAACTCAGCTCAAAACTCAGCGAGGAGATTGCTTCTTCTATCCTTTCATCTTGGAAGTGTGACTGGGGTGAATGTGAACACTGAGGTTGTGTTAGGCAGGGAATTAGCACCTCTACACCCTCTGCCTCCTTTGTCCTTGTTTGCCCTCAGAGTTTGGTGGGCAACATGGTTCTCACAAATGAAACTCAGAGTTTCCAATTCTAAGACCATATTCCTTCTCAGAGGTCCTTTGGAGCACGCAGCATATTTTGGTGGGAGTTTCTTAGTCATTCTTGTTCAGAAGTCTTTCTATGATGAAGTGATCACCACACTTTTTGAGCTGTTCATACTGGCTGGGGAAAGCTTCGAGAGTAAAGATTCCTTTGTAGTCAGAAGTCTGAGAGGTCTGGTAAGCACCACCACATACAACCTTTCTTCGACTTACTAGAGTAACTTAGAAAAGTACTTTTGGATCAAAGCAGCTAGGTTGGTCCACAGGCAGATGAGGCTGATTTTATTATTCTGGGAAATTTATAATGAAGTCTTGTATTACAGAACTAATTTTTTTTTTTTTTTAAACCAGAGCACTGCTCAGTTTTGGCTCATGGTGGTGCAGGGGATTGAACCTGGGGTTTGGGAGCCTCAGGCATGAAAGTCGCTTTGCATAACCATTATGTTGTCTACCGTTGCCCAGAACTAGAAAAATTTAAGGTGAAGTTTCACTGTATATTCTAATAAAATGGGGAAACAGGCTTCTTTACTTGAATAGTTTTAATTTTCTCATATCTGTATTTTTTTAAAATTTGTTTTGGAAACATATCAAAGTCAGTTTCAGTTCTAATGAAAGGTGTTCTCCAAATGAAAAAGTAGAAGATTGTTTTAGAAAACCTCCACTTCTACAGGTATTTCTAAGATTTTTTTAAAAAAATATTTTTTAAATTTATTCATTTATTTATTAATAAGAGGGGTAGGAGGAGAGAGAAAGAACCAGATATCACATGTGCTGCCAGGGATTGAACTCAGGACCTTAAGAGTCTAGCACCTTGGGAATTGGGCGGTAGCGCAGCAGGTTAAGCACAGGTGGGGCCAAGTGCAAGGACCGGCGTCAGGATCCCGGTTCGAGACCTGGCTCCCCACCTGCAGGGGAGTTGCTTAACAGGCAGTGAAGCAGGTCTGCAGGTATTTCTCTATCTCTCCCCCTTCCTGTCTTCCTCTCCCCTCTCCCCTCTCCATTTCTCTCTGTTCTATCCAACAACAACAACATCAATAATAACTACAATAATAAAACAACAAGGGCAACAAAAGGGAATAAATAAATAAATATTTAAAAAAACTTTAAAAAGAGTCCAGCACCTTAACCACTATGCCACCACCCAGACCACCTGTCTAAGAATGTTTAATCTTTCCAGGCTTCCAAAATCTCAAACACAAGAAGACACCTATGAACCTCTTATCTCATGACATTTAAATCTTCTATCTCCTTAGCTCAATTCAAGTAAAGTTGAACAGTAAGATTCATGACATGGAATGGACATTACTCTCATCAGTTTGCCAGGAATGGACATTACTCTCACCAATTCACAGTTAGGACAAATTAGATTAGAGAAACTCTAGAGCAGAATGTGATGATTGAAACAAAACATCCCTACATAGTGAATAGTGAAGTCTTTTTTTTTTCCCTTATAGAATGGGGTGGGGGGGTGGTAAGACTGAACTGGTCAGGAAAGGACAGTAATCTTGTGAGTAAACTTAATTTGATTTTTAGGAATGTGTTAACTTGTTCTTGGGCTGAAGCTATAGTTCTAACCTAAGATCTAACAGTCTTCCTAGGTAATATGCATAATTTGGGGAGTGGCTGGCAGTAGGAGGGATGTAAGTCTTTGATTCAATTATCAACAGAGGTCAGAACTGTGCTAAGAACAAAGTCTGCCTCTAGATGCAAGTTTCTCCCACTGATATGCAGACTTCCCATTGTTCTCCTTGTGAGATTACACTTTTTGATCCTCTACCTGATTCTTTCTTGAGTTTCCTTCTTTCTTTTGTTTTTAATATTTTGTTTATTTTAATGAGAGAGATAAGCTCTGGTTTATGATTTGCTGGGGATTGAACCTTAGGCCTCAGAGCCTCAGGCATAAATGTCTTTTGCATAACCATTATGCTATCTCCCAGCCCCTTCTTTGTTTTATTTCTTTTTGAAAGTTTTTTTTTTCTTCCTGCATAAAGACAGAGAGAAATCATCCTCAGATTCCTCTGGAAAGAAGGTTAGATTGGCTACTGTGCTGCTTGGGCAGACTGTATACTCTTTCTTAGCCAGAAGTGGGAGAGGGGACATGAATAGCCACCCACCCGGTTCTACCCTGTGGGGCTCACCTGCCTTTGTCAGCTGGGAATAGCTGAGCCATGCCTGGCAAGAACAATAAGGAAGAGATGCAGAGGCAGATCAGCAAATTCTAGCAAACAGGAATTCCAATTACTCAACTCTTCCCTTTCTTCCACTCCAAGGGAAAAAGGTCAGGCTTTCCATGATAAAATTCTCTTGCAGTAGGTCCACTCCCCTGCACTTATTGAAGCTCTGATGATCCAGAAAGTACTCTGGTTGTTGGAATTCTGTGACTTTCTTAAGGATTGCAGAGGCTGTTACCTTGCTGACTAAGTCTAGTGCCCGTGCTGTGGAGGGAAGGGGCAATGACAAGATAACCCTGTGGTGCCCTAGGAGCCCCCACCAGCTCAGTAAGGGAGTCAGTCAAAAGCAAGTACTGTCTCCCTGGAGCCCCGTAAGGGACCTGAGCAAGATGGAGTGCAGCACTGGAAGGGATTTCATCTTCAAGCAGAAAAGCATTTAGCAAACATCTGAGCTATCATTTGGAGGGAGATATTATGCCAATTAGATGAAGACAATAGCACCTTGTTCGCCCTGCAGTGAAGCCTGATAAAATTGCCTGTCCAGGGGAAGGAAAGTATTTCATTATTGCACCTTTGAAAAAGGATAATCCTTTCTGTATTTCCTCTCTGAGCGGGGAGGATGTCCTTTGTTCTTGTGCCTCTGACCCACAGCTATTCCTCACATTGAGTTTCAAGGGGGAAAGAACTTGGTAGTTAAACAACAACAACAAAAAAGTGTGATTAAATGACCTAGCTGTTTGACAAGGAGGAAACCACCTCAAGACCTCCAGTCGATACTCTAGGACTGATGCCTTGGTGATTTCTTTCAGATTTCTTTCAGGGGTTGAGAACACTGAGGAAGCTCCCTTCTCTGGGATTGGGACTGGGACAGTAGAGGTATGTCTGGGCCCTGAAAACCTGATTTCTGTAAAGCAGATGTTCTGAATGTGGTGAACATACAACTTCGGGGAAGACCTTTTAGACTCTAGGGGTCACTAGTTACAATGCACTGCAGGACAGAAAACAGAACAGGGGAGGTTTCTTTGTTTTGGAAGCATCACAGAACTTTGAAGAGGGGAAGGCTTAAAGAGCTTATCTAGTCTGGCATCTCCATTTCACAGCTGAGGGCACTGAGGTGGGGAGGCCTGAACAGCTTTCCTGTGATGCAAGGAGCTCAGGTGGTACTGTTCCTCAGCACTCAGAGCTTGTCCCCACTATATCCGCAGCCCCAGAAGCAGTAGAAAGCAACAGGGACAACTAGAAACCCTTCCTAATTTAGTGTCTCCAAGCCAGGACATTCCCAGTACAGTCACTAAGCTCCAAGCATTCTTTTCTCAGTCTTAAAAAACTATTTTTTTGTCATAAAGTATTTCTCACTGAAGGATGGGAGTCTTCCCAAGTTGAATTGAGGAATATCTGTCTTCCAGGGACCTGCTTCTCTGGGGTGACCCTTTTTGGGGGGAGGAAAACAAGGACCTCTGCTTTTCTTAGGCAAATGACCCAGATGACCTCTTCCAGACTCTGATCCTCACTTCATCATGATTCTAACTCTGAAAGAGTGTTGAAAATTAGCTCTCAGACCAGAAGTCTTATTCTTGTCTCACTACAGGGTCTTCTTGGGAACAGATTAAATATCTACTGGGAGGCAAACTAGTTGTGTGTGTATGTGTGGGTGGGGTGGGGGAGGTTGGTCAGTTGTTTCTCTGGGGGACCCCAACACAAGAGTCAGTTCCATCTCCACTATGGTGTGAATGCCCAGAAAGGTTGAATTTTGCATAAACATTAATGTGGGGAGATTTTATAATACTAGCAGGGGCAAGACTGGGGAACAGTATAAAGGTTATGCAAAGAGACCTCATACCTGAGGCTCTGAAGTCCCAGGTTCAATCCGCAGCACCACCGTAAGTCTGAGCTCAGTAGTGCTCAGGTGAAACACATCGATGGAGTAGAGGGATAGTACAGGGTGAGGATACAGTTCTGGTTCAGAACCAATTATTTTGGGAATGACATGCGTCGGGAATGGCAGTATGCTGGCATGGAGCTTGCAGACTTAGCTAAGTAGACTTCTCCAAGTATCTCCAAGTACTCTGGACACCCCCATTCAAATCTCACGACTTTAGTTCTGTCGTGCCTGTTGCTTGGGATTTTTAGACTATTTTCAGCTTCCCAGGACACTTATCTTTGAACATTTTCCATAAAAAATAATCTCACTGATTGTCTCCTTTGGAAAAATAAGGCAAAACATCTGAGATTCTAGATTTAATTTACTTGAAATTAATAGTAATTTTAATACTTTCAATTAAAGAATAAAAAATCATAAAAATAGTTCATTCTTTACTACCTAATATTACCTTAGTTCCCTTCCTCCCTCTAGAAAATGATTTATTTATTTATTCATATTATTTCAGACAGAGTAAGAAGGTAGAGTATTACTAAACATGTGCAGTGCTGGGGATGGAGCCAGGGCCTCATGCAAAGAAACCCTGTGCTCTCTAGCCAGTGAATCATCTGCTGGGGTCCCTGGCAACCCTTTGACTTAGAAATATTGCGGAGTGACTGCAAGTCAAGGAAGATCATGAGTATGCAGTATCTTTGCTAGACAGAGCCATGGTGCCAGAAAACATCATAGGTGTGAGTACCTGCTGTGGTAGTCATCACCTCTGCTGCAGCTACATTTATGCATAAAGGAAAATATAGTACTTTGGGAGGAGAAGGCAGAGAGACTGGATAAGGGTTATTTTTTTTTTACTTGAAATTTATTTATTTATTTATTACTTTAACAGATCACTGATCATCTCTGGCTTATGATGGGGTGAGGGATGGAATCTGGGTCTTCAGAGCCTCAGGCATGAGAGTCTCTTTACATAACCATTATGCTATCTACCTCCACCGCACTTAAATTTTTTTATATATTTATTTATTTTTCCCTTTTGTTGCCCTTGTTTTTTATTGTTGTTGTAGTTATTATTGTTGTTGTTATTGCTGTCATTGTTGTTAGATAGGACAGAGAAAAATGGAGAGAGGAGGGGAAAACAGAGGGGAGAGAGAAAGAGAGACACCTGCAGACCTGCTTCACAACCTGTGAAGCGACTCCCCTGCAGGTGGGAAGCCGGGGGCTTGAACCGGGATCCTTATGCTGCCTTGTGCTTTGCCCATATGTGCTTAACCCACTGTGCTACCACCCAACTCCTACTTAAATTTTTTAAATCAGTGTTTTGCAAAATTATAATATATCAGGGGTATAATTCCACACCTTTCCCACAACCAGAGTTCTGCGTCCGTATTGTCTCCATTGGAAACTGCATCAGTTCTCCCAAAATCACAGACAGGGGTTACTATTTCTATAAATAAATATATATATATATATATATATATATATATATATTCTCTCTTTCTATGATTCTTCCTTCTCTTCCTTTCTAAGTCACACCTAACACTTCTGATTGTTCTTTCTTTTTTCCCTCTCTCTCTTTTTCCCTTTCCTTTCCAGGTCCTGATGGCATTAGAGTTTAGAGCCCTCTAGTTATCTCTTCCTAACATTTACCTCTCTGGAGGTGTGGACAAAAAAAATTTATGGTGTTCAGAAAGTGGATGGTCTGGCTTCTGTAATTATTTCTCCACTGGACACAGGCATTGGCAGGTGGATCCATACCTCCAGCCTGTTTCTATCTCTCCTAGTGAGGCAGGGGGATCTGGAGAGGGGGGGTTCATGAACACTTTGGTGAGATCATCTGCCCATAGGAGTCAGGATGGAATCACAGAGCATCTGCAAGTTGATGGCTGAAAGGTGGTAAGATATAAAAGAGGACAAATTGTTTAATAAACAGGAATCAAAAGGTAAGAATAGGACAAATGAAACGAGGGGTCTTCATGTGGGAAGAAGCTAGGAAGTCTGTTTTAGGTATGTTCCTAGGGGCCCATGACATGAAAATTTTTTGCCTGAACCCGATAGCTAACATGCAGGTGGGCTAAAAGTATTGTCTAGGAAGGTGGCGTCAGAGTTGAGAATAGCTGGATCAGGCCAGAGAGTAGCTCCTATACTTGACTTCTTTCACTTTTTATGACAACACAGGACAGATCACCAAACTGTTCGAAGTTTTGTGTAGTGTGTTACCACCTATGAAAACTCTGTTATATGCAGTGTTTACATGGTCAGAACTCATCTATTGGTAGATGAAACTACTTCCATTTTCTGAACCTTACACAGTCTCAGCTCATTTTATTTGGTAGAACTGAGGTCTGGTGCATATTTGATTTCAATGCTCAGGGCCCATTCATTCCTGCCCCGCCCCCCCCCCCCCATTCACATGGGGGTTGGGGGGAGTCATCCATGCACCAAAGCCTTCTCTGTTGCCAGAGAACCTCCCATGTTGGTGCAGAGGCTGGAACCTAGCTTGAGTGCATGATATGCAGGCACTCTACCTGGGAAGTTATCTATTCTCTACACCTCGTGTTTCTTTAAATTGTTAGCAAAATGCTGTTTTAAGCACTGAAACATCAATGTAGCATACTACCACTCAGACCACCTTGAGTTCTCTGCCCTCTGGCATGTGACTAGCCAGCAAGAGGTGAAAGATCAGATTTTTATTATTTGTTAAAGCTCTCAGGAACCCAGGAATAAACACAGACACTGATGTTAAGTTGAGAACTAAAGTATATCTTTCAAGTCTAATAAATGTGATAAAAAATAAACAACATCCTTTCATAAATTTAATGGAGCATGGCTCACTGTTTATCTTGTGTCATGTACTTGAGATTACCCCACTGGAAGAAGAAAACACTTGATTAATTCAGGGAGTCTATTTTGTAATCTGCAGTGGTTGGAAAATATTTTTCTACTTCCTGCCATCCCCCCCCCTTTGTTTCTCCAAGGGAGATATTGATGGTGTACTTTTTAATAATAATAATACAGCAACTTCTAGTGAGAAATGCATCAAATTCCATAGTTGTAGTCATTTTCCTACTGGGTAGTTAGATGAAAGAGGGAAGAGGGCTCCACATTTTTAATTACTCAAGTAAAAACTAAAACTGCCAGAAGAAAAAGAAAAAGAAAGAGCATTCCAAGTTTTTTTTTTTTTTTCTATTCTGACTGAGGAGTTTTACTGAGTATTTATGACATATGAAAATATTCACCATTACAACAAAACATTTTATATTTACTGAAGTATTACATAAAGGATATTCACATTAGTTTAGCACTGTTCAGCTCTAGCATATGGTGGTACAGGGGATTGAACCTGGAACCTTAGAGGTTTAGGCATGAAAGTCTCTTTGTATAACCATTATGGATGGTATCTCCCCAACCCTTGGGCAAAGAGCAGTCTAACTACACAATCTTTGGGATAGTTATTTTTTTATCATTCCTTTTGAGAAGCTAAGGTTTTTGAGGTTAGGTGTTTAGTTCAAGTTCATGCAGCTAGTAAATTGAAGACTATGCAGTTTTCTCTCTTTTTTTAACACACACACACACACACACACACACACACACACACACACACACACACACACACAGACAGCAGTTCTGATTCCTAATCTCACTTGAATGACTGTCTTGTACAGTAGTAAGATAGTGAAAGAAGGACATTCATAATTCACTGAGCCTGACTATGATTAGAGTATCTACTGATGCCAGGCATTATTCTAGGCACTGGTGATATGGGGCCAAAATATCCCTGGTTTTTATCCCTGCCTCCCTGGAGCTCGCATTCTAGGGAGGTCCAGTGAAGTGAGAGCTTATGTCAGCAAGGCTGATGAGGAAATACATACTAGTTAAGTGGTGACATATTATCTACAGGCAAGTAAATCAGGAAATGAATATCTACGAAAAGAGGGCAGGGAATTCAGTAGGGCAATTGGGGGATGCTTTGTTAAGGTGGAAAACTCAAGATATTAGACAGTTTATTGTGTTAGCTTTTTATTAATATATGCCCATGTATGCTTGCAATTATGTTGTGTTAACTATAGAATTCTAAAAATGTATAGATAGAGACCACTCACTTTTTTTTTTTTTAAATGAATGAATAGATATATATTGAACAAGTACTTCCACAACTCTGGTGGAGAAAGAAATTAAGGCATGAAGAAAATTCCCAACTCCCCATCTCTGGTCCAGTGCATTTATATAGCAAAACTTTGATAAGTAATTCTGTATTCAAACATAATAAGGTCTGAACTTTTGCCATGTGGGGAAGTGGCAAAGGTTTCAAGAAAGAGTTAACACAGGTAAGAAGTAAGAAGTGTAGTTGGGCAAAAGAACATCCAGGAAGACAGAATATGCAATGACCCTGATGGAGAATAACCTTTAGCATATGGAGGAAGGTAAAAAGAGTTCGGTGAAGCTCTAGGTGTCCTGAGGAGAGGGATTGTGGAATGCAACCCGTGAAGCACATAAGTCACCAACAGCCAGGACTTGGGATCCAGCTCCTGGACCCACTCTATTTCCCCCCCCCCCTTTCTCTCTCTCTCTCTCTCATAATCAAAACCAACAAACAAGGAGAAATGGCTGCCAGGAGTGGTGTATTTGCCATACAGGCACCAAGCCCCAGCAATAACCCTGTGGCAAGAAAAAAAATGCTGAGAAAAAGGAAGAATATAAGGAGGCTGGGTATACAGAACCTTCTTACCCATCATGGGACTTCAGCTTTTACTCGGAATGAGATGGCGAGTCTGTGGAAGGTCTTGAGCTGAGTAGGGATGCTCTGACTCAAGTTTTAAAAGGTCCCTCCTCCACAGGCTGCTCTGTGGAGATAGACTCAAGAGGGGCTGGGCAAAGATGGGGGACCCAGGTAGAAAACTTGTGGTAACCAAGTGAAGAGATAGTGGTGGTAGGGAGCAGGGAAGTAATGATGGAAGGGATGAGGAGTGGATAGGTTTTGACAATAAATGGAGCGAGACGGTTTGTGGGCTGAGCTAGAGAGAAGTGTTGGGATGGTTTGGGCTGCCCTTGAGATGTGTCCCCTGAAAGGCATTGTGATAGTGACTTCAGATCAAACTGGAACTAGACTGCACTGTAGAAGCTCCTACAGAGGCTTGAGAAGGAAAGGATGTGTGACAGATCTGCAAAATGTCTTTTGCTCCCAGTCAGTTCTTTTGAGGGGCTTGGGGTTAGGGGCTTTGAAGTGGTGATCTGAAGAGCATGCCTGGTGGGTATGAATCAAAGGAGTTTTAGCCTATATGATAGAGAATTCTATAAAGATAAGGCTTTTTCCTGTCCCCTTTTCTTCTTGAGAATATCTGGTCAAATCCAACCTGAAGAAAGAACATTTATCACGTACTTTCATCACTCCGGAACCTTCAATTGTACCTGAATGGGGACAGGTCAGTTAATGGATTTTAGAGGTGAGCAGCCTGAGGGTGAGGGTGGGTACTGAGATATGCAAAGCTTGGCCCTAGTGGAGATACAGCTATCAGATCAGGATCTGAATCCTGGATTCCACATTCTAGTTCCTAGAGGAAGTAAGGGATGAAGAATGGGAGAACTTTTTGGGATAGTTACACAAGGACCTTTATCTACTTTAGGAGACCTAATCCAAGAGCCATTGAATACTCTAAAATCTAAAGATGAATACTCTAGAAACCAAGACAAAGGGTGGGGAAGGAAGGAAGTCATTTCCATGATCAAGGTAATTTGGAGATTGGGAAAATAATTCCTACTTGAATTTGCAGGAAGTGCTCTTCATTTGTCCTCACCCTCACTTTACCAAAGTGCTATCGAGTTTAATTTCTGATTTTCAAATTAAATTTGTTTCCTTGGGAACATAGGGAGACTTTCGTGACACTTCAGTGGAATAATCACAGATATTTGTATTGTCCCAAGATTAGAAATGTCTGAAGAAACCAATGGTCTGCAGTACAGAAATAGTAGCTTGGGCAGGGAAGACAGCATGATGGTTATGCAAAAGGATGTTATGCCTGAGGCTCTGAAGTCCCAGGTTTAGTCCCCAGCCTACCATAAACCAGAGCTGAGTATATATACCACAGCTTTCTCAGCCACTCATCTGTTGTTGGGCACCTGGGTTGCTTCCAGGTTTTAGCTATTATGAATTGTGCTGCTATGAACATAGGAGTACACACCTCTTTTTGGTTGGGTGTTATGGAGTCCTTGGGGTATAACCCCAGGAGGGGAATTACTGGATCATATGGAAGGCCCATGTCTAGCCTTGTGAGAGTTTTCCAGACTGCTCTCCACAGAGGCTGTACCAATTTACATTCCCACCAGCAATGTAAAAGGGTTCCTCTGTCCCCACATCCTCTCCAGCATTTGTTGCTGCTGTCATTTTTGATGTATGCCATTCTTATAGGAGTGAGGTGGTATCTTAGTGTTGTCTAAATTTGCATTTCTCTGACAATCAGTGACCTAGCAATGGAATACTATGCAGCTATCAAGAACAATGAACCCACCTTCTCTGACCCATCTTGGACAGAGCTAGAAGGAATTATGTTAAGTGAGCTAAGTCAGAAAGATAAAGATGAGTATGGGATGATCCCACTCATCAACAGAAGTTGACTAAGAAGATCTGAAAGGGAAACTAAAAGCAGGACCTGACCAAATTGTAAGTAGGGCACCAAAGTAAAAGCCCTGTGGTGAGGGGTAGACATGCAGCTTCCTGGGCCAGTGGGGGGTGGGAGTGGGTGGGAGGGATGGGTCACAGTCTTTTGGTGGTGGGAATGGTGTTTATGTACACTCCTAGCAAAATGTAGACATATAAATCACTAGTTAATTAATATGAGAGGGGGAAAATCAATTGTATGTCTCAAAGTTTTTCAAAAGACAAACTGAATCTTTTTAATATATAGGCTATGTATTTGATATGCAGACTCTCTCAAAAGCCTAGACCAAGTAGATAAGAAGCATCCAATAGCACAGCTATATACAAGATACTGGGTACTGTACAGCAAACCCTAACAAAAGGACTTTTCAAAGTTAACCCAATTACCAAATAATGTGATGATAACATTAACTATCGATTGTCTTTTTGAACCCTAAGACAGCAGGAACCTCACATCTCCACTATAGAGCCCCTACTTCCCCCAGTCCTGGAACCCTTGGATAGGGCCCACTTTCCCGTATGCGTCTCCCAATCCAAACCAAATAATATTGCATCCGCCGATCACAACCTAACCAACGCAACGATTGCCACCTCAACATGCTTCACCTCAGACTGTGTCCAGAGACTTCACGTGTAGAATGACAGCCCTTCAGCTTCATTACTCGGGTGAGACCTTTCCTTTTATAGTACACTCTAATTTCATCTCAGGTGGTTCATTTTCTAACAAAGTCCCAAAACCTAGATATACACCAGTTTCTGTGAGAGAGAGCTTATGTTCACACGTATCCATAAACTACTGCAAAATATATACCTGAAAGCAGAAGTACACTAGAGTATGCAGTGAGTACCTCCCTAACACTTCCTCTCCACTATTCCAAGCTTTGGGTCCATGATTGCTCAACAATTTGTTTGGCTTTGTATGTTAACTCTCTTTTCAATCACCAGGTTCCAGATGCCATCAGGATGCTAGCCAGGCTTCCCTGGATTGAAGACCCCACCAATGTGTCCTGGAGCTCAGCTTCCCCAGAGACCCACCCTACTAGGGAAAGAGAGAGGTAGACTGGGAGTATGGACCGACCAGTCAATGCCCATGTTCAGCGGAGAGCAATTACAGAAGCCAGACCTTCTACCTTCTGCAACCCTCAATGACCCTGGGTCCATGCTCCCAGAGGGATAGAGAATGGGAAAGCTATCAGGGGAGGGGGTGGGATATGGAGATTGGGTGGTGGGAATTGTGTGGAGTTGTACCCCTCCTACCCTATGGTTTTGTTAATTAATCCTTTCTTAAATAAAAAAATTAAAAAAAAAAAAACCAGAGCTGAGCAGTGCTCTAGTCTCTCTCTCTCCTTAAAATAAAACAAATTAACAACGTCTTTAGAAATAATACTTGCTGGTTCCCAGGCTCTATAGGAAGCATCTATCACGTAAATTCAGGAGAGGGGTTCCATTTTATGAAGAAAAGAATAAATTCAGACCTGGAGAATCAGGTAGTTTGCCCAATCTTTTTTAGTCAGTAGTAGGCAGATCTGAGAATCTAATCTTCCTCCTGTCCTAATCTCTAATATCTGTCCTCCCATATCTAGGCCAGGCAGAGGACACACATAAGGGACCCTGGAGGACTTTCTGTGGGAGTAGGAGGGATTTCTTTCCTCTATGTTCTTAGACTGAACCACAAAAGACTGAAAGCCTGTTAAGCTTGATTTCAAATTCAATTGTTAGTTTTCTCAACGTTTGGCTCAGAAGGAAACACCTCCCTTCTTCCTTCTGAAAATAATTTAATTTTCACCTCATACTTTTTAAAGGATATCCTCTATTTACCTAATACTTTCCTGTTCTGTCTTTTCAACTGTGAATCTTGTATATTTTATATACAAAAGGGTGACTTTTCCTTCCTTGAATGACAAACACTTATCAGCATAAGCAACAAAGCTCATAAATATGTCACTCTGGGTTCAGTCTCAGACCTCTTTCCAATGATAATTCTCAACCGACATTGTTTCCCTCCTTTGCGTAACCCTGGAGACTGCACTTGTGCTCCAGAAGCACTTGTGGAGTTTGTTTTGGTCTCACTCCCCCCCAGCAAATATGAGATTAAGTGAATGTGTCTTACATACCGAAGTCATTTCAGCAGGAGCCCGCAGACAATATAAAACAAGGCCCGTGGAGCCAGTGCCTTCCGATTTCAATTAAATGTTTCCTGAAAGTCAGTGCCAATTGTAGATCTTGTAAGAACATTTGAAAGCAGAAGCTTGAACTCACAGGGACCCCATTGCCTTAAAAACCTGTTTCCTGTTTGACAAGACTTAACTAGTAGAAGCAAAGTAGCATATTCAGCAACAAATGTCATTGTTGGTGGTTCAGATTTGCAAAGGTGGTAATTTCTTCTTCTGCATGCCTACCACACAGTCTCACCATGCTATCTCTCTAGATAAATCTCTCTGAATATGAAAACCCTATTCAAAAGTCCCCTGATAATAGCTCCAGGACTGTAGGAAACATTTGCTTATTTCTCTATCTGTACATCCTACCTTGTGCTATTTGTAAAGTTTGAAAAGCTCATTAAGTTTTGTATAAAGGTTGGGGAGGTGGTCCACCTGGTGGAATGCACATATTGCCATACATGAGAACCAGGGTTCAAGACCCCAGCCACCTCATGGGCATGCCTACAGGGGAGACATTTCACTAGCAATAGAGTGATGTTGTAGTGTCTCTCCTCTCTCTCATTCTCTCTCCTTCTGTCTCTCTCGTGCATGCTTACCTTCTATATAGCAGAAAAAAAAAAATAGCATCGAGAGTGGTGGAGTCATGCAGGCACTGAACACCAGCATAACCCTGGTAGAAAGAAAAAGTTTTATATAGAGTGTTTTCGATCTTCAGGGTTCTTTCAAGGGTCCGCTTTGCTACTTGTGCCCTGAAGTTGCACAAGTTTCTAAAACACTTGTTGTCTCAGTTTCCCAATCCATAAAATTGGGTAGATGCCGGTAGGAATTGGATATCACAGATCTGAAATACCTTAAAGTTGGTCATGAGAAAAGACACCATAATAATGACAAAGCAGTAGTGTTATTAGAGTATCATTACTATTTAAAAACAAAACAAGACATTGTTAGGGCTGAAACCCAACATACTTTGTGATCTGGCCCTAGACTAGTCTGTCAACCTTTATTCCCAACCATAGCATGCTCTTTGAACTCCTTTACACACCTCTCTCTCTCTCTCTTTCTCTCTCCCTCTTCCTCTCCTTCTCCCTTTCCCTCTCCCTCTCGCTCTCTCCTCTATATGCTACACTTAGCCTTCCCTATGGAGGTCCTTCTACTTCCATGATGCCTTCCCAGATCAGACTGGTTTAATGCAGAACATTAATATTGGAAAATAGATGCATTTAAAATCAGTGTGATTTAAGCAAATTATTACGTTTCTTTGAGTCTCCATGCCCTCCTCTAAAATGAATTAACACCCTTTCCTGTGTCTTATGAAGGCTCTATGAAATAACCTGTGTAAGACACAGTCAAAGAATATGACAGAGCCCCCACCTCCATTTCCTTTTGAATAAAATTTCTTCCTCCCTCTCTTGTGCTATGAATGGACTTTTAATTTTTCTTTTAATAGTCTCTGATTCTAGCTTATGTTGTCTTTCAAACTCACCTTTGCTGTGTACATGAAAAGTGGGCTTTTACATAAAGCACTGGACTCTCAAGCATGAGGTTATGAGTTCAATCCCCAACAGTACATATACCAGAGTGATGCCTGTTTCTTTTTTTAAATTTTTTTTAAAAAATGTATATTTATTTATTTTCTCTTTTGTTGCCCTTGTTTTATTTATTGTTGTAGTTATTATTTTTATTGTTAATGATACTGTCGTTGGATAGGACAGAAAGAAATGGAGAGAGGAGGGGAAGACAGAGAGGAAGAGAGAAAGATAGACACCTGCAGACCTGCTTCACCACCTGTGAATTGACTCCCCTGCAGGTGGGGAGCCAGGGGCTCAAACCGGGATCCTTAAGCCAGTCCTTGCCACCTGCACTTAGCCCGCTGCACCACCACCTGACTCCTGTGATGTCTTTCCTCTTCACTTTCTCATAAATAAATAAATAAATAAATAATCAAACTTTAAAAAAAAAAGGAGAAGGAGCAAAGGGAAAGAGGGGGAGAAGAGGAGAAGTGGGTTTGGGGTTGGGAAGGTATCACAATGGAGTTTCCTTCAATGCAGCAGGGACTGGCCTCAAACCTGGTCTCACATGCGGCAAAGCAGCACACTATGCACTCTCCTCTGCCTGGGTTTTAAATAATTTATGTATTTATTTATTGCTGCCTAGAAGGTGGTACTGTGGTGGTCCGGGAGGTGGCGCAATGGATAAAGTGCTTGACTCTCAAGTGTGAGATCCTGAGTTCAAGCCCCGGCAGCACATGTACCAGAGTGATGTCTGGTTCTTTCACTCTCTCCTCCTATCTTTCTCATCAATCAATAAATAAAATCTTTAAAAATAAAAATTTTTTTTAAAAAGTGGGCTTTTGGAAAGATAGGAAAATCTACTTTAATTTTGTATCTGCCATTGAGTTTACCTCAGTCCTAGTTTAGGAATGTTATCAGCTGGTTCTCCTGGACCTGCTTGTCTAGTGGGGTGGAACTGTGGTTAATACTGATGGCTCAGTTGTAAAGCAAAGGAAGCTAAGGAGTCAAATGAGTCAGAAATGAAGTCCAAGCATTCCAGCAGAATTCCTCCTGTAAATATACTTACAAATTGTCTTCTCTTTCTCTTCTCCTCCTCTTCCCCTTCCCCTGCCCCCTCCTTTTTTTTTTTTTTTTTTTTTTACCAGAGCACTGCTTGGCTCATGATTATGGTGGTGTGGGGAACTGAATTTAGAATGTTTGGTGTCTTGGGCATAGTCTTTTGAATAATCATTATGCTATCTGCCCAGTACTTGAACTGTGTTCTATTTCTTTCCTTCCTTCCTTCCTTCCTTCCTTCCTTCCTTCCTTCCTTCCTTCTTACTATCTTTCCTACTTTCATTTTTATTAGAGATTTTTTAATATTTATTTTTTTATATTTATTTATGTATTTATTCCCTTTTGTTGCCCTTGTTGTTTTATTGTTGTAGTTATTGATGTCATCATTGTTGGATAGGACAGAGAGAAATGGAGAGAGGAAGGGAAGACAGAGAGGAGAGAGAAATATAGACACCTGCAGGCCTGCTTCATCACTTGTGAAGCTACTCCCCTGCAGGTGGGGAGCAGGGGTCTCGAACCAGGATCCTTACACCAGCTTGACACCACCTGTGCTTAACCCACTGTGCTACCTCCTGGCTCTCTTTATTAGTGATTTAATAATGATTAACAAGTGTAAGATAACAGTGGTACATTTCCATATGGTTCCCACCAACATAGTTCCATGTCCCATCCCCTCCACTGTAAGTATCCTTATTCTTTATCTTTCTGAGAGTATAGATCAAAATTCTTTTGTGGGTGCAGAAGGTAGAAGGTCTGGCTTCTGTGTTTGCTTCTCTGCTGGACATGGGCATTGACTGGTTGATCTATATCCTCAGCCTATTTCTATCTTTCCCTAGTGGGGTGAGGTTCCAGGATACATCAGTGTGGTCATCTGCCCAGAGAAGTCAGGATAGCATCATGGTAGCATCTGCAACTTGGTGGCTGAAAGGCAGTAAGATATAATGTGGGAAGAATCTAGGAAGTCTATTTTAGGTATGTTCCAAGGAGCCAATGACTTTAGTAATTTTTGCCTGAGCCTGATAGTTAGCAATCGGGTGCACTAAAAGTATTGTCTTGGAAGGTGGTGTCAGATTTGAGAATAGGTCTAGAAAGCTGGATTAAGGCAGAGAGTAGCTCTCAAGTATGAGGAAAGTATATAAATATCATTAACTGTAAAACCTATTAATCTGACCTAGGACCCATATATATTCATATTTACCAAAGGAGCCTGTGTAACTTTTTGCATGATCATTATGCTATCTCTCATGTCCAAGAGAAAATTTTATCCAAAACAATCCCTAAAAGATATCAAAAGGTGTTCACTGCATAGAAAATTTGATCCAGTATAGTAGTTATCAATCTTTAGAATGACTGTATTTCTCCCACTACAGTTTGTCTGAGATGTACTGAATGAATCTGGCAGCATTACTCACAACTCTGTGGTGTTTTTTTCCTAGCACTGGCCACTCCCAGCACTTTTTCAGGCAATGAGCTTTCCAGTATCCGGCCATCCAGGGCCAGCCCCATTCTCCCCAAACAAATGAAATCATCAGACAGTAGTATATACTGTCTCTGCAGAGATTCTTCTCTCTGTATATATATTTCATACTTTAAAGATGGGGATGAGGAAGGAAGAACCTGTAGGTCTGAGGGAGAGATAATCCAAAACCTTTCATTGATCCCATAGTTTCCAAAAATGTTATTCTGTTGGTCAGACCTACTCCTATTCAGGCAAAATTCTAGGTCACAGAAGTGCCCAGTCCATGGCCCAGGCAGCTCTCACCTTAGTCCCTGAGTTCCTGCTCTTAATGTTCTCCTGTGGCCTCCTTATGGGCTTGAACTTGAAAGCAAGTATCCTTGAACATCCTCTCTCTCTCTCTCTCTCTCTCTCTCTCTCTGATTTATTCACAAACAGACTCATCACCCCTTGGTGGCTACTGCTCTCATCCAGTCTTCTTATGTTCCTCACATTTTTTCAAAGGCTTGAGTTTCTGCTCATTTGTATCTTCTTGCATAGACTTATGAAGGAGGATATTCACATCAGAGGAGGTACTCCATTGGATTGTGACCTCTTCTGTGTAATCCACTTGTTTATTCTGAGAACTCAAGGCATTGGATCAGGGGTTATGGAGCTTCCATAACCCTGAAGTTTTGTCCCATAGTCTGATACCAGGGACTTGTCAATATAATGGTGGTAAGTAAATCTGATTCAAGCTTGATACTGTCTTCATACAGTGAAGAAGCTCTTTGGGGTGATGAGTGACCACTAGACTGGACATTGCCCCAAGTGTTGTTGTTGTGGCAAGAGTGAGTCACAGGCTGTCTGCTTCTTTCTATATCTGCTGTGTATGGAGGCATCTTATTTCTTCCCAAAATGAAGAGAAAGATGCAGAGTGTTCTGCACATTCATTTCATCTCTCCTCACTTTGCCTTTTATCAACTGCCATCATCACCACCCTGAATTGTCTAAAGAAAAGAGAAGGAAAAGGGGGCAGGGGAAGTAGAAGTATGCCATTTCATCAGGGTTTGGGGGTTCTGAAGTATGTACAGAAAAATTTCAGAGAAACAATAAAGAGCAGAGAATAGGGTTTGTTGTGTTTTAGGTAGAGAATTGTTGTGAAATGGGAATAACATGGATATTCATATTGGCAGACATAAAATTGAATCCTATTTTTTCTACCAAGAACTCCATGGCCTTGGCAAGTTGTCTGAGCTCTTTGTGCCTTCTGTTCTGCTCTATGAAGTGACAATTACAGTATTTTCTTCATAGATATGTACAATTTTGTCTAGAAAGCACTGGGCATTTTTCTTTTTCTATTTCTGATCCTATCAATCAACCAGTGCCTTTTGGAATGTGAAGAAGATAGTTGAGCAAGTACTCTTCTTCCCTTGGGTCTGCACTGCAATTTCTTGAGGCATAAAAGAACTTTATGGTTATCTGATAAATTTCTGCATTCAGTCTGGACCAAGGTAACTTGAGAAGGAGAGTTAATGGTTCTGTTGGTAGAGAGGGTTCCCAAAGAGCAGTTGGGAGGATCATGGACCAGGCAGGCCTAGTGGTGGAGACTTCCCTGTAGAATGGTAACAATCTTGTTTGGAGGTTTTAGCAGGTAGCATAGCTTCTCTTATTCCTGTGGGGAGACAGTCCCTATTTGGGGAATGTCATCCTCCTTGACTGAGGGTTTCACATGGAGCAGTAATGGAAGAAGAGTCACCTACCTAGTCAATCATACCAGCCCCAGGTTAGCTAAATTACCTCTAGCCATCAATGTGATGACAGATTTTCCAGTGAGAACACCCTCTTTTCCAACAGTGACTTTCTTGTTGATTCCTAACTGATGAGAACATGGTGAATAATTGCCTCAGAACCCAGAGACTAGAAACTCACAGAGCCCAGCAGTATGTCCCGGCTTGGCTCTGGCTGCTGGCAGAGAAGCTGAATTGAGCCCAGAGCACTGAATCCTTGGGGTGTGGGAGTCTCTTTGCAAAAAACCACTGTGCTATCTCTCTCCCACCTTGCTTTATCTCTTGGTCAGGAGTGAGTGATTAAGCTAAAAACCCTACTTAGAGGTAAAAAGCTTTCAGGCTCCCATAGTGAACAGGGAAGAGAAATAACAAAAGAGGCTCTAAAAACCACTGTGCTCCAGTTCAAGGACTGAGTAACATTGAAACAACTGCTAATTTCCACAACTGTGAACTCTTTAAGTACCTTACTTAGACACAAGTCAATCCATGCAAGAGTGATTAGTGTACTGAAACATATTGAGAGAAAGACCTCATATCACACTATATATAATTGTTAAACCAAGAAAAAACATTGGAGAAATGAACAAAGATCAATGTCCAGCTAAAAGCCCCCAAAAGTTAGAAGAACATAAGAATGAGGTCAGCTGTGGTCAGGGAGGTTGTGCAGTGATAAAGCTTTGGACTCTCAAGCATGAGGTCTTGAGTTTGATCCCTAGCAGCACATGTGTCAGAGTGATGCCTGGTTTTTTCTTTCTCCTCCTATCTTACTCATACATAAATAAAATCTTTAAAAAAAAAAAGGAATTAAGTCAACATCCAACCACTAATTGAGACGTTAGTCACAGGAGTGAGTAAAGAGTTTGAAATAATAGTCATCAGAAATGCAGAAACAACAAATGAAATTCTGAAAGCTAATAATGAGCTGAAAGCTGAAATAGCTGAGCTAAGAGCACAACTAGCTGAACAAGCTAATACAGTATCAGAACAGGGTAGTAAAATAGATGAACTACAGAAAACAACAGAGAGGAGAGGGAATAGAATAAATGATGCAGAAAACAGAATTAGCAAGATTTAAGATGAATTAGAGAAAACTAAGAAAGAAGTAAGAGATCTCAAAAAGAGATTAAGAGATATTGAAAACAACAACACAGACATATGGGCTGACTTCAAAAGAAATAATATATGCATTATAGGCGTACCAGAGGAAGAAAGAGAGGGAAGGGAAGAAAGCACTCTACAGGACATAATAGCTGAGAACTTCTCTAATCTAGACAACATAAAAGACAAAGAAGTTCAAGAAGCCCAGAGGGTCCCAAATAGAATTAACCCAGACTTAAAGACACCAAGACACATCATATTTAGAATTAAAGGGAATAAAGAAAAATAAAGGATTCTGAAGGCTATGAGAAAAAAAAGACTCACCTACAGATGAAAACCTATAAGATTAGCAACAGACTTCTCCACACAATCAATAATGGCCACATGGACAGAATATTCACCACAGAAGAGATCCAAAAGGCCGAGAAACACATGAAAAAGTCTCTGATTGTCAGAGAAATGCAAATAAAGACAACAATGAGATACCACTTCACTCCTGTGAGAATGTCATACATTAGAAAAGGTAACAGCAGCAAATGCTGAAGAGGTTGTGGGGTCAAAGGAACCCTCCTACACTGCTGGTGGGAATGTCAATTGGTCCAGCCTCTGTGGAGAACAGTCTGGAGAACTCTCAGAAGGCTAGAAATGGACCTACCCTATGATCCTGCAATTCCTCTCCTGGGGATATATCCTAAGGAACCCAACACACCCATCCAAAAAGATATGTGTATCCCTATGTTCATAGCAGCACAGTTTGTAATAGCCAAAACCTGGAAGCAACCCAAGTGTCCAACAACAGATGAGTGGCTGAGCAAGTTGTGGTATATATACACAATGGAATACTACTCAGCTGTAAAAAAAAATGGTGACTTCACCATTTTCAGCCAATCTTGGGTGGACCTTGAAAAAATCATGTTGAGTGAAATAAGTCAGAAACAGAAGGATGAATATGGGATGATCTCACTCTCAGGCAGAAGTTGAAAAACAAGATCAGAAAAGAAAACACAAGTAGAAACTGAAATGGAATTGGCATATCACATCAAAGTAAAAGACTCTGGGGTGGATGGGTAGGGAGAATACAGATCCAAGAAGAATGACAGAGGACCTGGTGGGGGTTGTATTGTTATATGGGAAACTGGGGAATGTTATGCATGTACAAACTATTGTATTTACTGTTGAATGTAAAACATTAATTCCCCAGTAAAGAAATTTAAAAAAAACACTAATGGCCAGAAGAGAATGGCAAGATACCTATCGAGTGCTCAAGGAAAATGGCTTTCAACCAAGACTAGTGTATCCTGCTAGACTGTCATTCACACTAGATGGAGGCATTAAATCTTCTCAGAAAAGCAACAGTTAAAAAAATCAACTATCGACTTCCGGAGGCAGAGCTACGAGCAGCAGATCGCTTTCTCTCCTCTCCTCTCCTCTCCTCTCCCGGATCAACTAGGAATACCAAAGGAGACCACCCGGACCGAAACAAGACAGGACTAGAATGACCACAGAAACCCAGTAAATCACCCGTGAGTACAAACACGTGTGGCTGGTGACAGAGAGGAGAGAGGGGCCTAAGGAGAGATTAAGTGACTGCTAACAGTTCAACAGTCTGTCAGTGGAGACACCACCTCCAGTCTGCTCCACCAACAAGGGGACAGCTGAAGGGAGGAAAGGACTGCCCAGAGACTCACCAAGTGCAACTCTGAGTCTCCATTGCTACTACCCTCAGAATCTGGAGCAGCAACAGGGAGGGACACCAGGGTACAGAGATCTAACCGGGAAACTCAGGAGAAGACCTATACATCGGTGGCATAGCTGTGGGGCTGTGAAAGTCTCTTTGCATAACCACTGGATTATCTCTGCCACACCCTGCTTTATCTCTTGGTCAGGAGTCAGTGATTAAGCTAAGAAGCCTATTGATAGTTTAAAAGCCCTCAGGCTACCATAGCCTACAGGGGAAAAAAAAAAAGGCTTTTACACCACTGAACTCCAACTCAGGGATTGAAAAAACTGTTAACTTATATAAAATGGTTAAAACAACAAGAAAAAATATTGGAGACTCGAACCAGGACAAGAGACCAGCTAAAAATCCTCCAGAGGGTGAAGCACAAAACAACGAGTTCAACATCCAAACATTAGCTAAGGAAATAATAACAGGAGTGAGTAAAGAATTTGAAAAAATTGTAATCAGAAATGCAGGAACAACAAATGAGAATATGGAAGAAAATTCTAATTATCTCATGGTTATTAGAGAGCTGAAAGCTGAAATCGCTGAGCTAAGAAGGCAACTAGCTGAACAAGCTAAAACAGTATCAGAGCAGGGCAACAAAATAGATGAACTCCAGAAAGCAGTAGAGGGCAGAGAGAATAGAATCAATGAGGCTGAAGACAGAATTAGCAAGATTGAGGATGAATTAGAGACAACTAAAAAAGAAGTAAGAGATCTCAAAAAGAGATTAAGAGATGCTGAAAACAACAACAGAGTCCTATGGGAAGACATCAAAAGAAACAATATACGCATTATTGGCTTACCAGAGGAAGAAAGAGAAGGGGAGGAAGAAAGCGTTCTCCAGGCCATAATAGCTGAAAATTTCTCTAGTCTAGACAACACCAAAGACATAAAGATTCAAGAAGCCCAGAGGGTCCCAAACAGAATTAACCCAGACCTAAAGACACCAAGACACGTCATACTTAGATTGGAAAGGAATAAGGATAAAGAAAGGATCCTCAAGGCTGCAAGAGAAAAACAAAGAGTCACCTACAAAGGAAAACCCATAAGATTAGCAGCGGACTTCTCCATACAAACACTACAGGCCAGAAGAGAATGGCAAGATATCTATCGAGTGCTCAATGAGAAAGGCTTTCAGCCAAGAATACTATATCCTGCTAGATTGTCATTCAGACTAGATGGAAGCATCAAAACCTTCTCAGAAAAACAACAGTTGAAGGAAGCAACCATCACCAAGCCTGCCCTGAAAGAAGTTCTGAAAGGTCTCCTATAAACAACCAGACCACCACAAATAGGACATATATCAAAACACTCTAAAACTCTACAAGAATGGCATTAAAATATCTTCAATCTTTGATATCAATAAATGTCAATGGCCTGAATTCACCTATTAAAAGACACAGAGTAGGAAGATGGATCAGAAAACACAACCAAACAATATGTTGTCTACAGGAAACTCACCTAACGCAACAAGACAAACACAGACTTAAAGTGAAAGGATGGAAAACTATCATTCAAGCCAATGGCCCACAAAAAAGGGCAGGAACAGCTATTCTCATATCTGACATGATAGACTTTAAAATAGATAAGATTAAAACAGATAGGAATGGACACTACTTAATGCTCAGAGGATCAGTCAATCAAGAGGACTTAACAATTATTAATATCTATGCACCCAATGAGAAGCCATCTAAATACATCAAACTTCTACTGAAAGAGCTACAGCAATATATTAACAGTAACACAATCATAGTAGGGGACTTCAACACCCCACTATCTCAACTTGACAGATCATCCAGGCAGAAAATCAGTAAAGACATAAGGGAGCTAAATGAAGAGATAGATAAACTAGAACTATTGGACATTTTCAGAGTCATTCATCCCAAGAAACTGGAATACACATTTTACTCAAATCCACATGGATCATTCTCAAGGATAGACCATATGTTAGGCCACAAAGACAACATCAGCCTATTCAAGAGCACTGAAATCATCCCAAGCATCTTCTCAGACCACAGTGGAATTAAACTAACACTTAACAATCAACAAAAGATTAGTAACAGTGCCAAAATGTGGAAGCTCAACAGTACACTTCTTAACAACTTCTGGGTCAAAGAGGAAATCAAGGAAGAAATCAAAATGTTTCGAGAGTTCAATGAAAATGAAGACACAAGCTATCAAAATATTTGGGACACAGCTAAAGCAGTCCTAAGAGGGAAGTTCATAGCTATACAAGCACACATTAGGAAACAAGAAAAGGCACAAATAAACAGCCTGATTGCACATCTTAAAGACCTAGAAGAAGAACAACAAAGGAATCCTAAAGCAACCAGAAGGACAGAAATTACTAAAATTAGGGCAGAAATAAATAACATTGAGAATAGGAAAACCATACAAAAGATCAATGAAAGTAAATGTTGGTTCTTCGAAAGAGTAAACAAAATCGACAAACCTTTAGCCAGACTCACAAAAAAAAAAAAAAGGGAGAAGACCCAAATAAATCGGATAGTAAATGAAAGAGGAGAAATCACAACAGACAATGCAGAAATTCAACATATCATGCGAGGCTTCTATGAACAACTATATGCCACCAAGCTAGAGAACCTGGAAGAAATGAATGATTTCCTAGATACCTACCAACTTCCAAAACTAAGTCAAGAGGAAGTGGATAACATGAACAGGCCCATCACAGCTAATGAAATTGAAACAGTTATCAAAAATCTTCCCAAAAATAAAAGTCCTGGACCAGATGGTTTTACAAATGAATTCTACAAAACTTTCAAAGAAGAACTAATACCTCTACTTTTAAAAGTCTTCCAGAAGATTGAAGACACTGGAATACTCCCTGCCAGCTTCTATGAAGCCAACATCACCCTGATACCAAAAGCAGACAGGGACACAACCAAAAAAGAAAACTACAGACCAATATCTCTGATGAACATAGATGCGAAAATATTGAACAAAATTCTAGCCAACCGGATACAGCAGTATATCAAAAAAATTGTTCATCATGACCAAGTGGGGTTTATCCCAGGCATGCAAGGTTGGTTTAATATACGTAAATCAATCAATGTGATCCACCACATCAACAAAAGCAAGACCAAAAACCACATGGTCATATCAATAGATGCAGAGAAAGCTTTTAACAAAATACAACATCCCTTTATGATCAAAACACTACAAAAAATGGGAATAGATGGAAAATTCCTGAAGATAGTGGAGTCTATCTATAGCAAACCAACAGCCAACATCATACTCAATGGTGAAAAACTGGAAGCATTTCCCCTCAGATCAGGTACTAGACAGGGCTGCCCACTATCACCATTACTATTCAACATAGTGTTGGAAGTTCTTGCCATAGCAATCAGGCAGGAGCAAGGAATTAAAGGCATACAGATTGGAAGAGAAGAAGTCAAACTCTCCTTATTTGCAGATGACATGATAGTATACATGGAAAAACCTAAGGAATCCAGCAAGAAGCTTTTGGAAATCATCAGGCAATACAGTAATGTGTCAGGCTATAAAATTAACATTCAAAAGTCAGTGGCATTCCTCTATGCAAAAACTAAGTTAGAAGAAATTGAAATCCAGAAATCAGTTCCTTTTTCTATAGCAACAAAAACAATAAAATATCTAGGAGTAAACCTAACCAAAGAAGTGAAAGACTTGTATACTGAAAATTATGAGTCACTACTCAAAGAAATTGAAAAAGACACAAAGAAGTAGAAAGATATTCCATGCTCATGGGTTGGAAGAATTAACATCATCAAAATGAATATATTACCCAGAGCCATCTACAAATTTAATGCTATCCCCATCAAGATCCCAAGCACATTTTTTAGGAGAATAGAAAAAATGCTACAAATGTTTATCTGGAACCAGAAAAGACCTAGAATTGCCAAAACAATCTTGAGAAAAAAGAACAGAACCGGAGGCATCACACTGCCAGATCTCAAACTGTATTATAGGGCCATTGTCATCAAAACTGCTTGGTACTGGAACATGAACAGACACACTGACCAGTGGAATAGAATTGAGAGCCCAGAAATGAGGCCCCACACCTATGGACATCTAATCTTTGACAAAGGGGCCCAGACTATTACATGGGGAAAGCAGAGTCTCTTCAACAAATGGTGTTGGAAACAATGGGTTGAAACATGCAGAAGAATGAAACTGAATCACTGTATTTCACCAAATACAAAAGTAAATTCCAAGTGGATCAAGGACTTGGATGTTAGACCAGAAACTATCAGATACTTAGAGGAAAATATTGGAAGAACTTTTTTCCGCATAAATTTTAAAGACATTTTCAATGAAACGAATCCAATTACAAGGAAGACTAAGGCAAGTATAAACCTATGGGACTACATCAAATTAAAAAGCTTCTTCACAGCAAAAGAAACCACTACCCAAATCAAGAGACCCCTCACAGAATGGGAAAAGATCTTTACATGCCATATATCAGATAAGAGTTTAATAACCAACATATATAAAGAGCTTTCCAGACTCAACAACAAGACAACAAATAACTCCATCCAAAAATGGGGGGAGGACTTGGACAGAATATTCACCACAGAAGAGATCCAAAAGGCTGAGAAACACATGAAAAAATGCTCCAAGTCTCTGATTGTCAGAGAAATGCAAATCAAGACAACAATGAGATATCACTTCACTCCTGTGAGAATGTCACACATCAGAAAAGGTAACAGCAGCAAATGCTGGAGAGGGTGTGGGGTCAAAGAAACCCTCCTGCACTGCTGGTGGGAATGTCAATTGGTCCAACCTCTGTGGAGAACAGTCTGGAGAACTCTCAGAAGGCTAGAAATGGACCTACCCTATGATCCTGCAATTCCCCTCCTGGGGATATATCCTAAGGAACCCAACACATCGATCCAAAAAGATCTGTGTACACATATGTTCTTGGCAGCACAATTTGTAATAGCCAAAACCTGGAAGCAACCCAGGTGTCCAACAACAGATGAGTGGCTGAGCAAGCTGTGGTATATATACACAATGGAATACTACTCAGCTGTAAAAAATGGTGACTTCACCGTTTTCAGCCGATCTTGGATGGACCTTGAAAAAATCATGTTGAGTGAAATAAGTCAGAAACAGAAGGATGAATACGGGATGATCTCACTCTCAGGCTGAAGTTGAAAAACAAGATTAGAAAAGAAAACACAAGTTGAACCTGAAATGGAATTGGAGTATTACCCCAAAGTAAAAGACTCTGGCGTGGGTGGGTGGGTGGGGAGAATACAGGTCCATGAAAAATGATGAATGAAATAGTGGGTATGTATTGTTAAATGGGAATCTGGGCAATGTTATGCATGTAAAAAAAAAAAAAAGAAGTAGAAATGCAAAGCAGAAATTGACTGAGTTTGAAGTATGGCACCAAAGTAAGAAAGCAGAAGTACACTAGAGTTTGCAGTGAGTACCTCCCTAATACTTCCTCTCCACTTTTCCAAGCTTTGGGTCCATGATTGCTCAACAATTTGTTTGGCTTTGTATGTTAACTCTCTTTTCAGTCACCAGGTTCCAGGTGTCATCAGGATGCCGGCCAGACTTCCCTGGACTGAAGACCCCACCAATGTGTGCAGATGCGCTACAGCCCGACTCTCAAAAAGAGTTTATTTTAAATATATATATTTACCTGGTGTATTGCACTAAAGTAAAAGACTCTGGGGTGAGTGGCAGGGAGGGTTCTGGTCCTGGAGCATGATGGTGGAGGACCCAGTGGGAGTTGTATAGTTATATGGAAAACTGGGAGATGTTAAACATGTATAAAGTATTGTATTTACTGTCAAGTGTAAAACATTAATCCTCCAATAAAAATTTTAAAAATTAAAAAAAAAAAATCAACTATCACCAAGCCTGCCCTGAAAAAAGTTCTGAAGATCACCTATAAACAATCAGATTACCATAAACATGACATATATCAGAACACTCTAAAAATCTACAATAATGGCAGTAAAATATCTTCAATCTATAATATCAATAAATGTCAATGGCCCGAATTCACCTATTAAAAGGCACAGAGTAGGAAGATGGATAAGAAAACACAACCCAAACATATGTTGTCTGTAGGAATCCTGCCAGGCTAGCCTCACAAGCGGGAGAGCAGGAACTCTTGGTGGTGTGGTAATACAATTCTTTATTGATGCAGGAGCCCCAGAGTCGGGTGTGAACACAGCAGATTAAGCCATGTTGCACAAAGCGCAAGGATCAGCATAAGGATCCCGGTTCAAGCCCCCACTCCCCACTTGCAAGGGAAGTCAGGCGGTAGCACAGTGGGTTAAGCCATGTGGCACCAAACCGCATTGGCTGCCTCCCACTTTGCATGCCAGCCCTTCTCCAAGTTGGGACGCAGGAGAGAAAAGAGAGCAAAACCAGGAACAGAAGTGGGTTTTATGTGATAAAACCGGAAGTGGCAAGTCGGGAACAGAGATGGCTAGGAAAGTGGGTGGAGAGAGGCTAAAGGCATGCTGGGAAGGTGGAAGCATCCTTAGCAACTGTTGCGATGATTTTAACTGGTAGGATTAATATACCCTGCAGGCAGGGTGGGTCTTGAGGTAGAAAGAAGATAGATCAGGCAAAACAATGATTATTTAAATAGGCCATACTATCAGCTATGGCACAGGGGGAGCTGGTTTAATGCCTGACAGAATCCCACCTAACTCAACAAGACATACAAAGAATAAAAGTGAAAGCATGGAAAGGTACTATACAAGCCAATGGACCACAAAAAAATGGCAGAAACAGCTATTCTCATATCTGACATGATAGACCTTAAAATAAATAAAATTTAAAAAGATAGGGATGGACATTACTTAGTGTTAAGAAGATCAATCAAAACAATTATTAACATAATTATAAATATCTATGCACCCAAGGATAGGCTATTTAAACACATCAAACATATACGGAAAGAGATACAGCAATATATTAACAGCAACATAGTAATAGTAGGGGTCTTCAACACCCTACTCTTTCAACTTGACAGATTATCCAGACAGAAAAATCAATAAAGAAACAAAGGAGCTAAATGAACAGGTAGATAAACTAGAACTATTGGACATTTTCAGAGTAAAAATGGTGATTTCACTATTTTCAGCCCATCTTGGATGGAGCTTGAAGAAATCATGTTAAATGAAATAAGTCAGAAACAGATCTCACTCACAGGCAGAAGTTGAAAAACATGATCTGAAGAGAAAACACTGAGCAGAACTTGGACTGGAGTTGGTGTATTGCACCAAAGTAAAGGACTCTGGGCTGGGTTGGGGTGGGGAGAGTTCAGGCCCTGGAACAGGATGGCAGATGACCTAGTGGGGGTTGTATTATCATGTGGAAAAATGAGAAATGTTATGCATGTACAAACTATTATATTTACTGTTGACTGTAAAATATTAATCCTCCAATAAAGATATAAAAAAATAAATACAAAAAACCCTCAAAACCAAAGCTACTATTCTTCACCAATACAGGATTCACCCTCAAGACAAGGGGAACAACAAGATTGTACATACCTTACAAACATCAGGAATGGCTTTTACTGGGTTCAAACCTACCTTCATTTCACTTTCTCTATCCATATCTATCTATCTATCTATCTATCTATCTATCTATCTATCTATCTACCTATCTCTCTGACTATCTTTTTCTCCTTCTGTATTTACGACAGAACTGCACTTGGTCATGTGATATGTCAGTGTCCTGGGGCCTCGCAGATGCAGGTCCTGTACTCTACCCACTGACCCTCCTGCCTCACAGCCACAGTTAAGGTCATTTTTCCAGTGCCATCTTTATAGGAAGAAATTCTGGTCTTCTCCCCAGTGCTCATCTGTAAAAGGGAAGCTTCATACACAGTGAAGCTATAATGCAAGTGCCTCTCTTTCTCCTCTATCTTCATTTCTCCTCAATTTCCCTCTGTCTCTATCTAATAAATAAAAAAATATTTTTAAAAGAAATTATGTTGGATAAAGGCAAAATTTGGGCAATTCAGGAATAAATGAATACAGTTGATTCCTTCATTGTACTTTAAGCATATATCTGGGGTTGACGTTTTTTTTTCTTTTTTTAATTTCTTTATTGGGGAATTAATGTTTTACATTCTACAGTAAATACAATAGTTTGTACATCCATAACATTCCCCAGTTTCCCATATAACAATACAACCCCCACTAGGTCCTCTGCCATTCTTCTTGGATCTGTATTCTCCCCACCCACCCCAGAGTCTTTTACTTTGGTGCAATACACCAATTCTAGTTCATGTTCTACTTGTGTTTTCTTTTCTGATCTTGTTTTTCAATTTCTGCCTGAGAGTGAGATCATCCCATATTCATCTTTCTGTTTCTGACTTATTTCACTTAACATAATTTTTTCAAGGTCCATCCAAGATCGGCTGAAAACGGTGAAGTCACCATTTTTTACAGCTGAGTAGTATTCCATTGTGTATATATACCACAACTTGCTCAGCCACTCATCTGTTGTTGGACACCTGGGTTGCTTCCAGGTTTTGGCTATTACAAATTGTGCTGCCAAGAACACATGTATACACAGATCTTTTTGGATGGTGGGGTTGACATTTTAAGTCAAGTTATTTTCTCCTTCAATATATATTTCCTGTGGTTTCTATTTCCACTGAGGATTAGAAGGTCCCCATGCTGTTGATAACCTGATTATTCACATTATATGTGTGCAGGTATAAGTATCTCAGGGATTTCCCCAGAGGGCTAAGCTGCCAGGCTGCTTTACACAGAGCATTGCCTCCATGATGCTCTGGTAGACTCTGTATGAACTGCTGCCACACTTACTTTATCTAGACTTATCTGAACATTGGTGCCTCCTAGTTTTATGTGAGCGAATGAAAGAAAACCACTACTATATCCAAACAATAAAGATAGCAGGTGAGATAGCTTAATGCAGCTGAGAGAACAGATTCCTGCAGTTTCCTGCCTGCTGTGGACACGCTGAGCACCCTGGCAGCACAATCGCCCCCGCCCTCCCCCCATCGTCAGTTCAGGGTGCTCTGGGCATCCAGTCTGAGGCTGGGGAAGTACTTTGCTCAAACCTGCATTGAGAAGGGGGTGTGGCTGTGAGGGTGTGTTGGCTTATTCTTCCTGTGAGGTAAAGGGTACCTGGATTCTACAGCAGATAGCAGAGTGACAAGACCTTTGCCACAAAGCTTAGAGGAATATACATATATATATATATGTGTGTGTGTGTGTGTGAACATGTTCTCTGTAAAAGATCCACAACCCAGTGCTATGGAAGATAGCTCAGCTGGTAGAACAAAGGACTTCTCTCATGCCTGAGATGACTGCACTGAGGCTTGTGCTGCTGATATAACAGAGTGGTGGTGCTCTGGCTCCTCTCTCCTTTTCTCTCTTCCTCTCTAACAATTTTTCTATCTAATATGAAATAAATATATAAATCTTTAATATATATATAAGGGCTGGATGATGGTACAATCAGTAAAGTACACAAGTTACCTTGAGTGAGGACCTGGGTTCAAGCCTCAAGTTCTCACCTGCAGGTGGTGGGGAGAAGCTTCATGAGTGGTGGAGCAGACTATGGTCTCACCCTCTTTCACCCCGTTTGTCTCAATCATTAAATAAATAAATAAATAAATAAATAGGAAAAAATAGCCACCAGGAGCACTAGATTTACTGTGCAGGCACTGAACTCTAGCAATAACCCTGGTGGAAACATAAAAATAAATAAATAAATAATTACATCTTAAATATAGAGTCATTTCAAAATAATTAGCACTCTGATATTAAAAGTCAGAGGAGGAGGATTTTCCTGTGTATGTCTGTCTGCATCTTTCTCAAAAATAAAATAAATAAAACATTTTTTAAAATAAGTTAAAAAAAAAAAGAAGTCAGAGGAGGAGCCATAAGTCTTGGTTTCCACTCCCTCTGACTTGGTGTTATTCTTCAGAAACATGTTCCTGCCTTTTGACCCAGAGTTCAGCTGTAGACATATCGCTGGAGGAGAGAGATGGGTAGCCAGTATCCCATCAGGGATAATTGCTTCTCTAACATAGCAATTTGGGGGGATGGGAGATATTTACAGATAGCAACTAACTGAATATAATCAAAGCATAGACAGACTTAGTGATAGCTATTTATTATTTTTTTAATGGAAGAGTGAGACAGAGAGGTTGATCAGAATCATTTTATGTGGTGATAGGAGTCAAATCCACATAGAGATCAAATCCTTTGATGAACTGAAAAAAGATTTATGTGAATGAATGAAAGAAAACCACTACTATATCTAAACAATAAAGATCGTAGGTGAGATAGCTGAACCCAGTTGAGAGGAGAACAGTTCCCTGCCTGCTGTGACTCTAACAGGTGAAAAAAGGTGATTCTGACAGATTTTTTATGAAACCAAACTCTGACATTTTTATGCCCTTAATTAATTTGTTGGAGGTGATTCAGAAACATAAATGTTTCATCTCTTTTACTTCCCTTATATTCCACTCACTGATGGAAAGAGTATAGGAACACTATTTCTATTTGATTTTATCTCCCAGTCTGTGCACCTTCTTCCAGTCACTTCATGGTAATGGGCATATCAATGGAAGGAAAGCAGTTCCTTTCTTTTGCACACCACATCTTAGTGATGCAAATGGAATTGCTTAAATATCATTCGGAGCTTAGGAGAGAGGGGTAGAGTAGAGGGGATGGGGGGAAGAAACTCTGGATTTTTTCCAGAAAGAAGGCAAATCAAATCTCACTCCTAGCATCTTAGTTGAGAATTAATTTCCAGGGATAGACAATGGTAGAAGCAGAACCAGTGAGGGTTTTGAACATACTTATTATTCTGATGACTGATTTTTTGGGCTTGCTTGGCTTGTGTTTCTAGAGAACATAAAATAGAAGGGTAGGGAAAATTAGGTCTTGAAAGAACTAGAGGCTCAAGTAATTTGCTCTTTGTTGTGGATGTTATATTCTCTCTCTCTCACACACACATGTTTTTTTTACTAGTCCATAAGAGAGACTGGGAAATGTGAAAATATCTCTGGCTTTCTGACATCCTAACCCTCCACCTAGGTCCTCCTCCAGCATTTTGTATTTAGGACCTCAAAGCTCCCCCGCCTACCCAGAGTCCTTTACTTTGGTACAATACACCAAACCCAGACCAAGTTCTCCTTTGTGTATTCCTTTTTCTTTTTTCTCAGTTTCTGTCTATAAATAAGATAATCCATATTTATCCTTTTCTTTTTGGCTTATGTCAAGGTGAAGGTGAATTCATTATTCTTAATAGCTGAGTAGTATTCCATTGTGTATATAGACTACAACTTACTCAGCCACCCATCTCTTGTTGGACACTTAGGTTGCTTCCAGGTTTGGCTATTAAAAATTGTGCTACTATGAACATAGGTATACACAGATCTTTTTGAATGGATATGTTGGGTTCCTTAGGATATATCCCTAGAAGAGGAATTGCAGAATCATATAATAGGTCCACTTTTAGCCTTCTGAGAGTTCTCCAGACTGCTCTCTACAGGGGTTGGAGCAACTGGCATTCCCACCAGCAGTGCAGGAGGGTTTCTTTGTTCCCATAACCTCTCAAGTACTTGTTGCTGCTATTGTTTTTGATGTATGATATTCTCACAGGAGTAAAGTAGTATTTCATTATTTTCTTAGTTTGCATTTCTCTGACAATCAATAACTTAGAGAATTTTTTTCATATGTCTGTTGGCCTTTTGAACCTCTTCTTTGGTGAATATTCTGTTCATATCCTTTTCCACTGTTGAATGGGGTCATTGTTGTTGTTATTGTTATCTCTTCAGCAAATAGTGTTGAGAAAATTGCATTGAAACATACAGAAGAATGAAACTGAACCACTACATTTCACTACACACAAATGTAAATTCCAAATGGATCAAGAATTTAGTTATTATACCAGAAACTATCAAATACTTAGAGGAAAATATCAACAGCACTCTTTTCTATCTAAGTTTTATAGGAATTTTCAATGATATAAATCCAATTGCAAGGAAGACTAGAACAAAAATAAACCAATGGGACTACATTAAATAGAAAAAGAAACCACCAACCAAACAAAGAGACTCCTTACAGAATGGAAGAAGATCTTTACATGCCAGACATCATACAAAAGGTTAATAACTAGCATATATATATGTGGAGAGAGAGAGAGAGAGAGAGCTCACCAAACTCAGAAAAAAAATTGATCTGGATCTTTGGTAGGAGTTGATCTTGTCATAGTTATGGATAGATATATTGAAAAAACTCAAGCTAATTCAAAACAAACAAGTGTGGAGTAAAATTTCTAGGACTCAATGGTGATGTGACTTTCTACGTGGGATGAATTGACAAGGCCCAGGAGCAGACTGCTTGTGTGGTCCCTGGTGAGGATGTTCGTCTGCTCAGCCGTTCTGGGGAGCATCCAGAGATATTCTGGGGCAGGGTGTGAGTTTGTGCAGCAGGTGTGAGACTCCTTGGAGCTGCTCTGTACTTTGCATTTTTCTTAAACACTTTGCAGGTTCAAAAATGAACGCTTTAAAAAATGAGTTACTAAATTTGGAGGGGGGCAAGAACTGGGTGATGACATACCTAGTTGAGTAAACATGTTATAATGCCAAGGATCTAGGTTCAAGCCCCAGTCCCTACCTGCAGGGGGGAAGCTTCACGAGTAGTAAAGCAGGGCTGCAGGTATTTCTCATTCTCTCTGCTTCTCTGTCTCCACTCCTCCTCTCAAATTTTCTCTGTCTTATCAAATGAATATAAAAGTTTAAGTAATAGAGTAGGGCACCTAAGTAAAAATCCTGTGGTGAGGGGGAGGGTGGACATTTGGCTTCCCGGGGCAGTGGCGAGGGGGTTGGAGGAGACACAGTCTTTTGGTGGTGGGAATGGTGTCTATGTACACTCCTATTAAATTGTAGTCATATAAAGCACTATTTAATTAATATGAGAGGGGGAAATTGATTGTATGTCTCAAACTTTTTAAAACACAGACTGAGTCTTTTTAATACATAGGCTGAGTGTTTGATATGTTGACTCTCTCAAAAGCCTAGACCAGGGAGAACAGAAGCAATTGGTGGCACAGCTATATACAAGATGTTGGGTATTGTACAGAAAATCCTAACAAAGGGACTTTTCAGAGTTAACCCAATAACCAAATAATGTGATAATAACAATAACTATCCATTGTCTTTTTGAACCCTAAGGCAGCAGGAACCTCACATTTCCAATATAGAGCCTATATTTTCCCCAGTCCTGGAACCTTAGGGTGGGGCGCACTTTCCTGCATGTTCCTCTCAATTCATATCAATATTGCATCCGCCGATCACAACCTAATCAATGCAACGAGTGCAACCTCAGCATGCTTCACTTCAGACTGTGTCCAGAGACTTCAGGTGTGCAATGACAACCCTTCAGCTTCATTACTCAGGTGAGACCTTTCCTTTCATAGTATTCTGTAATTCCATCCCAGGTGGTTCACTTCCTAACAAAGTCCCAAAACCTAGATATAAACCCAGTCCCCTGAGATAGAGCATATGTTCACACTTAACCATAAACTAGGGCAAAATATATACCTGAAAGCAAAACTACACAATAGTCTTCAGTGAGCACCCCCAACACTTCATCTGCACTATTCCAGCCTTTAGGTCCATAATTGTTCAACAATTTGTTTGGCTTTGTATGTGAACTCTCTTTTCACCCACCAGGTTCCAGATGCCAGCAGGATGCCGACCAGACTTCCGTGGACAGACAACCCCACCAGTGCATCCTGGAGCTCTGCTTCCCCAGAGCCCCACCCTACTAGGGAAAGAGAGAGGCAGGCTGGGATTATGGATCAACCAGTCAATGCCTATGTTCAGTGGGGAAGCAATTACAGAAGCCAGACCTTCCACCTTCTGCAACCCACAATGACCTTGGGTCCATACTCCCAGAGGGATAAAGAATAGGAAAGCTATCAGGGGAGGGGATGGGATATAGAGATCTGGTGGTTGGAATTGTGTAGTTGTACCCCTCCTACCCTATGGTTTTGTTAATGTCTCCTTTTTAAAATAAAAAATTTTTTCAGTAATAAATTAAAAAGAGTTAAACAGATTTGGGGAGGGGTGGTGATACTTAGTATTTTAAACACAGAAAATTTGAGGACTGTGTTACTGTGACTATAACCATTGGAGAAAGGTAGATTTAAGAATCTCCATGTATCACTGAAACACTTTTTCTATACTTCCTGTTTTATTGTCAGAACCTCTGCATATATAGATTATGGGAGAAATATGAAATAAGGAAAACTGCAAGCTTCTCTGAGTGTCCAAGCAATGGTGCTAGAGCAAAACAGAATCACTGTGTCTCTTAGCAATCAACAGCAGTTTCCATTTTCACATAATATGAAGAGAAGTTTCCAGCTCAAGAATCTGTCCCCAGAGTCATGAAGTAAGGTAGGAAAATATCTGTGTCCCCATAAAACAATTCCGTTCAAAATACAGAATGAAAATACTATATCGGAACAGCAAAGGAAGGAAGTTGGGCCTGTTTCTAAGCACAAATGGGCAAGGTTAAGATCGCTTTCGTTATTATGGAGTGGCTCACCACACATCCATCTAGTTTTAATTCTGCCTATTGGTACCTCAGTGATCAAACCCTCTAATTTACTTCAGAAAAGAAAACTGAAAATAAACATCCTTCTAAGTATTTTTCTTTGTTGCTTTCACTTTTTTTTTTTTTTCCTCCAGGCTTATTGCTAGGGCTTGGTGCTCCCAGCATCCATTTTTGCCATTTTTTCCCTTTCTATTCAATTTGATATGACAAGACAGAATTTGAGAGAGGAAAAGAAGATAGAGAAAGAGAGAGAAATACAGATACCTGCAGACCTGCTTCACCATTTGTGAAGTGTTGCCCCTGCAGATGGGGGGTAGAGGCTCAAATCCCAGTTCTTCAGCCTGGTAATGCTTGTGCTCAGCCAGATGCAAAACTGCCTAGCCCCTTTATCTAAATTCTCTTAAATTCACATGTTCATGTTCAACTCCAGCAAGTGAAAATAATGGCTTATCTAGTGTCCTAACAAGGTGTTTCAAATTTGACCAAGAGGGTTCTTGCCCACCACTCAGTCCCTCTCTACCACTTCCTTCTAGTCTCAAGAAGGAAACTATAGCTCACTGGTTTGCAAGCAATTGTCATGTTAGGCGAGTGATGATTCTGTGTGTATGTGTGACTGTTCTGCAGGAGAATGGAGACTGCTAAACATGATCTACCTCAGATATGGCTTTGCCTTTAAGATCATACTCTTTCACTGCATTGAGCTTATTGACAACACACCATACTGACACTGGTACGAGTTCCCTTGTGCCCTGGCCCTGGGTTGCAAGCAGGGCACTAAACTAAATCTTGATGAGGAAGAGGTCCTAAGCAAAAACTCATCAAAGAAATTATGAATATGATGAAAGGAAAAGGAATGCCAAAATCAGCTGTCTTCTTGAAGAGCAGTTCCAGTAGAGCAAACTTTTTTTAAAAAAAATTCTTTTATTAGTAATTAAATAATTTTCAATAAGACTGTGGGATAAGAGGGGTACAATTGCATACAGTTCCCACCACCAGAGTTCCATATCCTGTTCCCTCCATTGGAACCTTCCTTGTTCTTTATCCCTCCGGGAGTATCTTTATCCCTCCGGGACCAAAGATCTTTATGGGGTGCAGAAGGTGGGAGGTCTGGCTTCTGTAATTGCTTCTCTGCTGGATAGGTGAATCCATAACCCCAGCCTATCTCTCTCTTTCCCTAGTGGGGCAGAACTCTGGGAAGGTGAATTCTAGGACACATTGGTGAGGCTGTCTGCCTAGGGAAGTCAGGTTGGCATCATAGTAGCTTCTGCAACTTGGTGCCTGAAAAGCTTTAAGATATAAAACAAAACAAACTGTTTAATAATCAAGAACTTAAAGGTAAGAATACAGCAGGTGATATTTGGGTTTTGTTGTTGTTGTTGTTGCAAGAAGCCAGGAATTCTATTTTAGCTAGATTCCAAGGAGCTCATAACTTTACTAATTTTTGCCTGGGCCAGACAGCTTACATGCTGGTGGGCTAGAAATATTGTCTGGGAGGATAGTGTCATAGTTAGGAATAGGGCCAGAAAGCTGGATCAGGGCAGAGAGTAGCTCCCAAATCTGAGAAAAGTATATAATTACTATTAACAGTAAACCCCATTAATCTGATGTAGGACCCATGTCTATTCATATTTAGCACAGGAGCCTGTGTAACCTCTGCATCCCTCTCAGTCTGAGCTCGCAGTCCTTGGTCACAGCTGGGAATGTTCTAGGCTGCACTCATTTCAGGACCAGTCCTCCTGGCAGAGTGGCAGAGTATGTTGACCCAGCCTGCCTTCAGAGAGTGGGGCAGTCCCTACCACTGTTGTTCTGCATTGAGGGTAAGGTCTTGTAGAAGCCCACAAAATGGTTTATGATGTTATTTCTGATGGAGATGACCAGTGATAGTAGTGAGAGGGAGGTCTCTTCCCATTATATCTGTGTGGGAATCCCAGGATTCTCTGACTAGGGTCCTGGACTTCATGCTTGTATCACTTCAAGACCAGGCTGTGTGGCCGAGCAGATGGCCATGTGCTAAAGGGCAAGGAGCAGGAGTTTACCTGAGGAAAATCAAGGCTCAGAAAGATAAATAAGTTGTCTTCTCTTGACTTATGTAATAAAGGTCTTCATTGTTCCTTAAAAATAAGAAAGAAAAAAGATTAGAATCCTTCAGAGGCAAGGGAAATGTCATAATGGTTATACAAAAAAAAAAAAAATTATTATGCCTGAGGCTTCTAGGTCCCAGGTTCAATTCCCCTGTACCAACCATCATAATCCAGAGCTGAACAGTGCTCTGCTTAGAAATTTTAAAAATGTACTCAAACCAAGAGACCCCTCACAGAATGGCAGAAGATCTTTACATGCCATACATCAGACATGAGGCTAAAACCAGAACATACAAAGAACTTGCAAATCTCGACAACAAGACAACAAATAACCCCATCCAAAAATGGGGGGAGGACATGGACAGAATATTCACCACAGAAGAGATCCAAAAGGCCAAGAAACACATGAAAAAATGCTCAAAGTCTCTGATTGTCAGAGAAATACAAATAAAGACAACAATGAGATACCACTTCACTCCTGTGAGAATGTCATACATTAGAAAAGGTAACAGCAGCAAATGCTGGAGAGGTTGTGGGGTCAAAGGAACCCTCCTACACTGCTGGTGGGAATGTCAATTGGTCCAGCCTCTGTGGAGAACAGTCTGGAGAACTCTCAGAAGGCTAGAAATGGACCTACCCTATGATCCTGCAATTCCTCTCCTGGGGATATATCCTAAGGAACCCAACACACCCATCCAAAAAGATATGTGTATCCCTATGTTCATAGCAGCACAGTTTGTAATAGCCAAAACCTGGAAGCAACCCAAGTGTCCAACAACAGATGAGTGGCTGAGCAAGTTGTGGTATATATATATATATATATATACAATGGAATACTACTCAGCTGTAAAAAAAAAAATGGTGACTTCACCATTTTCAGCCAATCTTGGGTGGACCTTGAAAAAATCATGTTGAGTGAAATAAGTCAGAAACAGAAGGATGAATATGGGATGATCTCACTCTCAGGCAGAAGTTGAAAAACAAGATCAGAAAAGAAAACACAAGTAGAACCTGAAGTGGAATTGGAGTATTGCACCAAAGTAAAAGACTCTAGGGTGGGTGGGTGGGGAGAATACAGATCCAAGAAGGATGACAGAGGACCTAGTGGGTGTTGTATTGTAATATGGAAAACTGGGAAATGTTATGCATGTACAAACTATTGTTTACTGTTGAATGTAAAACATTAATTCCCCGATAAAGAAATAAATTTAAAAAAAAAAGAAAAAATCATGTTGAGTGAAATAAGTCAGAAACAGAAGGATGAATATGGGATGATCTCACTCTCAGGCAGAAGTTGAAAAAAAAAAATAAAACCTAATTTCAAAGGAAAAAAAAAAGAAAAGAAAAGAAAACACAAGTAGAACCTGAAGTGGAATTGGAGTATTGCACCAAAGTAAAAGACTCTAGGGTGGGTGGGTGGGGAGAATACAGATCCAAGAAGGATGACAGAGGACCTAGTGGGTGTTGTATTGTAATATGGAAAACTGGGAAATGTTATGCATGTATAAACTATTGTATTTACTGTTGAATGTAAAACATAAATTCCCCAATAAAGAAATAAAAAATTATGATAATTAAATAAAAAATAAAAGTTAAAAAACTAATACAAAAAAGGACTCTCAATCACAGTAATATCTCCTGAGAATTTTCCAGTTAGAAGCCTGGAATTCTCTTGTTTTCTAATAATAAGAATGAAAACCTCTTTCATTTATAAGGATAAGGTAAAATTTTCTGCCTTGTTATTTTTCTTCTAATTTATTATTACCACCATATTTTAATAAGTAGAGTATAAAATCATTACTTTAAAGAATATTTTATTTATTTTGTGTTTGAGAGAGATGCAGAGAGAGAAAGAAACACCAGCTCAGCTCTGGCTTATGGTGGTATGGTGGATTGAACCTGGGACTTTGGAGCCTCAGGCATGAGAGTGTTTTTTGCATAACCATTATGCTCTCTCCCACCCTAAAATTATTACTTTTAATTTTAAAGATTCCCTTATTTTTGTATGAGAGAACCAGATTCATAATAACTACCTTTAATGTTTAATGTAGCAGCAAAGTATTTTAAATCTTTTCTTCCGGAAGACTGAGTAATTTTATACATAGGTATACAGTTCAAAATGATGCAATGACTATATGGGTGCATGCTTTTCTCTTTTATTAGTTACTTAATGATGGTTTATAAGGTTACAAAGGCATAGTTTCAAACTGCACTCACCAAAGTTCTATACCTCCTCCTATGCTCACCATAGTTCTCACAGTCTGAGTTTAGTTCCTTTTCTTGTTGCTGAACATTCATACCACTTAGTTCTCTGTATTTCACATATGAGCAAAATTGTAGAGCAGTTGTCTTTCACCTTTTTATTTATTCCACTAGACATAATTTTGGTGCATAGTTTTTATGATTCAAATTATTTGCAGATGTGAAATTATTGGGCTAGAAAAGTTTTTATTTATTGTCTTTAAATTGAAGTACCATAGGTTTTTAATTCTTTAACTGTATTTTGTTAGAGAGAGAGAGAGAGATGGAGAGATAGAGATAGATAGATAGAGATAGAGAGAGAGAGAGAGGAGAGAGAGAGCATAGCACTGCTCAATTCTGGCTTATGGTGGTTTATGGTGGTGGTGGGGATTGAACCAACAGTCTCTGGATTTAGGCATGCAGGTTGGTTGGTTGGTTTAGTATGCAGTTGCTGCACTGTCTTCCAAGTCTGGATTTTTAGTCTATGTCTCTTTAATCTTTTGCTAATTACATTTATAACAAAAAACAAAACAAAACATCTCATTGTAAAGAACAGTGCATCCAGAAAATACTGCACTTGTTGAAAATGTTTTTTTGACATTTTTCTGCAAAATAGATTTACTAGCCACATAACACCATATTTCAACCAAATAATGTTTTTCAGTTTTAAAAATTCTTATGTTGAGCAGATATTGAAGAGGCTTTTTGTTTGTTTTGGTTTTTGCTCTATTTTGAAGCAGTGTTTTGTAACTATTGTTGTTCCTATGTAATAGTATCAAAACAAACAAGCAAATAACCCCCCAAACAACCAAATAAAAAACTACTTCTTACATCTAAAAAAACTATTTAATATCATTATACACATTCAATATCTATATTTTCAGAATTGTCTTATAATATTTGATGAGTCTTTTAAAAATATAGATCAAAGTAGTTCATACATTGTGACTGACCAAGATTCTCATGTTTCTCTTTTAAATTAAAGTTCTCTGTGTAGTCCTCTACCCCCATGTCCCACACCAGATTTACTTTTGTAGATGATGCTGAAGACAGAGACTGTTAGTACACAGGCATTCCCTCAGTCTGAATTGTACTGATTGCATCATCTTCCTTAATGTAAGAAAGATAATCCTGTTTGCAAACAAACACAAAACCATGTCCACCTATTTTGTTTCCTTTAAACTGATACCTAGCTCTTGAGGCTTCTTAAAATCTAGATATTTAAAAATGCAGTGGGGGTTTACAGTTAATGATATTTGTACACTTTTCCCATATTGGGGAGCTACTCTTTGCCTTGATCCGGTTTTCTATTTCTGCTTCCAACCCTGACACTCCCCAGACAATTATATTTAGTCCACCTGTATCTTAGCTGTCAGGCTCAGGCAAAAATTAGTGAAGTCCCTTGGAATATACCTAAAATAGACTTCCTAGCTTCTTCCAACATAAAGATTCCAAATCTCATCTGCTATATTCATACCTTTAGGTTCCTGATTATTAACAATTTGTTCTGCTTTTTTTTTTTCATTTTTCTTTCTTTAAATTCCATTGTACCTCTAACAAAATTAGTGAGGTTCTTATTTTTATATTTATTTATTTCCCCTTTTGTTGCCCTTGTTTTTTTTACTGTTGTTATAGTTATTATTGCTGTTGTTGGATAGGACAGAGAGAAATGGAGAGAGTAGGGGAAGACAAAGAGGGGGAGAGAAAGACAGACTCCTGAAGACCTGCTTCACTGCCTGTGAAGTGACTCCCCTGCAGGTGGGGAGCCAGGGGCTTGAACCAGGAACCTTACACCAATGTGTCCTGGAACTTCACCTCTCCAGACCCCTACCCCACTAGGGAAAGGTAGAGACAGGCTGGGGATATCGATCCACCTGCCAACTTCCATGTTCAGTAGAGAAGGAATACAGAAATTAGACCTCCAACCTTCTGCACCACATAAAGATCTTTGGTCCATACTCCCAGAGGGATAAAAAATGAGGAACCTTGGGGCCAGGTGGTGGCATACCTGGTTGAGTGCATATGTTGCAATGTGCAAGGAAGCAGGTTTGAACCCCTGGTTAAAAAAAAAAAAAAAAAAAAAAAAAAACTTCACAAGTGTTGAAGCAGTGCTTCAGGTGTCTCTCTGTCTCTCTCCTTCTCTATCTCCCCCTCCTTGATTTCTTTTTGTCTCTATCCAATAAACAAATAAATATAATAAAAAAAGGTTAAAGAATAGAGAACCTCCCAATGGAGGAGATGGTATACAGAACTCTGATGCTGGGAATTGTATGGAATTGTACCCCTCTTACCCCATAATCTAGTTGATCACTATTAAATCACTAGTAAAAATTTTAAAAAGAGATTACAAAAAAACATAAATATAAAATAAAACAAAATGCAAAGACCCCTATCCCTGGAGGAGGGAGACCCTTTCATATAAAAAGGGTGGGGAAGGGGGGGATAATACAGAAAACAAATAAATAATGCTTGAAATTTTTAATGATCTCTTTTTTAAAGAATATTTTATTTATTTATTCATGAGAAAGCTAGGAAGAGAAAGAGAAGGAACTAGATATCCCTCTAGTACATATGCTGCTGGGAATTGAACTCAGGAACTCATGCTCAAAAGTCCAGTGATTTATCCATTGTGTCACCTCCTAGACCACAACTTTCTATAATCTCCATTCAGATATTTTTTTTCTTTGTTTAAGTAGGTGAAAAAAGACTAAAATGTTTTTATAGCTATTTGAAAATATACAGTAGTTGAGACTACAGACAATGAATGAGGCAGTATTTACATGAGCAAATGCAATGGTCCCAGAGTAGCATAGTGACTAAAGTGTTAGAGCCTCAAGCATGAGGCCCTGTGTTCAAATCCGGGCACTACATGTACTAGTCCAATGCTCTGTTTCTCGCTCTTCACATCAATAAATGAATACATCTTTAAAGAAGAAATCTACTGCTAAAATTCACGTGATAAGTCAAACACTCATCTTCGTAATGAGAAAACATATTCATCTCTTACCAAGGGGATAGTCTTCCAGTCAAGTTGATAAACCTCTCTTGCCAGGGATCGTGAGCCTGCACTCAAGAAGGACTTTAGAAAGTGTCAGGTCTGACTGGGGAGGTGGCTCAGAAATACTGCATCTGCCTTAAATGAATGTCTTGAGTTCAACCCCTGGGTCCAAGGAGAAAAAAGACAAAACAAGTATGAGTTGATGTTGGGTCAGAGGTGTATGAATTCTTTTAGGTGGTCTAAGCTCCCTTAGAGCTATATTCCACTGATACCTGAGGATGTAAGTGTTGTGTGTTGAATTGTGTTTAACTCCTCCAGTACTTTTGAATGCAAACTTATCAGAGATTGGGTTCGTGCAGATATAACCAACTTAAAATCAGGATGAACTTGATTGTAATGCACCCCAGTTCAACATTTTCTTAGAACTGTCCTTGTAAGAGGATAAGAACTTGGACCCAGAGACACTCATAGAGGGAAATCTAAAGGAAGAGACATAAAGAGAAGATGGACACGAACAAACCAAGGAGAGAACCTGGAACAGAGCCATCTCTCAGATACCTCAGAAGGAACTAGCCCTGCAAAGGCCTGAATTTTAGACTTTTTACCTCCAGAACTCTGACTCCAGACAATAAATTTCTGTTGTTTGAGGTACTCAGTCTGTAGTGGTTTGTTATGACAGCCTGAGGAACTAATACAATTAGAACAAAGTTCAACTCCCAGAAGAGGAGCAGGGCTGTGAACCAGGCAGTACATTAATGTAACAGCCACGGGGAGAATAAAGCTTCAGTCTCAGGAGAGTTATGAAAATGAAAAAGAGGAACTTGAGACTATTCCTAGTGAATTTGGGTAAACTTAGTGAAGTTAAAGCTGTACTCAGTAGTTTTCCCAGAACTTGTCTCCTAAACATAAAAGACATTAATATGAGTCAATTTCAGAGCAGAAAGAACCCAGGAAGGCTGGCTCTCTCTAGGTACTGACTGAGTGATCTTGGAGGTGTCCAGTACCTATAACTTAGTGGGTATAGGCAAGGCAGTTGTGTGAAAGAAGGCTTAAAATTTATCATAAAATAGGGTAATATTTGGGTCAAAATTAAAATAACTCTAACTTATTTATTGGGAATTTAATTTTTCCCATAATCTACTTTATTTTTTTAATATTCAACCTTTGAACAAAATCATGATAAAAATACATAGTGAATTATGACAAATCAATCAAGGACATGTTTATGCTTTATTCCCTTAGTTAAACATATGAGAAGTATAAACAGACTTAACTGGGAAATATCTAGCAGCAAATGTTGGTATGAGAAGTATCTAATAGCAAGTGCTTGCATTTCCAGAAATTCTAGAGGATCAATCTTACGCTTATTATTAGCCCCAGCAAGTCCCTAAAAGATGTAGTTAACCTAAAAATGTCCTGTGTTGAACTTTTTTTTTTGATAATGATCAACAAGACTATAAGATAAGAGGGGTATAATTCCACACAATTCCCAGCACCAGAGTTCTGTATCCCATCCCCTCCATTGGAATCTTTCCTATTCTTTATCCCTCGGAGAGCATGAACTCAGGGTCATTATGGGGTGCAGAAGGTGGGAGGTCTACCTTTCTTTACTTGCAGAGTCTGGCTAAGGGTTTGTCAGTTTTATTTATTTTTTTCAAATAACCAACATTTGGCTTCATTGATCTGTATGGTTCTTCTTCATTGATCTTCTGTATGATTCTCTTATTTCCAGTGTTGTTTATTTCTGCCCTAATTTTAGTGATTTCAGTCCTTCTGGTTGCTTTAGGGTTCCTTTGTTCCTCTCCTTCTAAGTCCTTAAGGCATGCAGTCAGGTCATTTACTTGAGCTTTTTCTTTGTATGCCTATGAGTTCCTTCTAAGTACTGCTTTGGCTGTGTCCCAAATATTTTGATAGCTCATGTCTTCATTTTCATTTGATTCTATGAATATTTTACTTTCTTCCTTGAGTTCCTCTTGACCCAGTTAGTTGTTGTTAAGCTGTGTGTTGTTGAGTTTCCAAATTCTGTGACTTTTACTGGTTTTCTGGTTGTTGTTAAGTGTTAGCTTAATTCCACTGTGGTCTGATACAACGCTTGGGATGATTTCAATGCTTTTGAATTTGTTTATAGTGTTTTTGTGGCCTAACATGTTTTTGTGGTCCACCCTTGAGATTGTGCTGTGTGGATTCTAAAACAATGTGAATTCCAATTTCTTGGGGTGAAGAACTCTGAAGATGTCCAGAAGGTCTAGTCTAGCCATCTCTTCAAGTAATTCTCTTGTTTCTTTGTTGATTCTCTGCCTAGATGATCTAAGTGTGAGAGTGGGGTTTTGCAGTCTTCTACTACTGCATGTTTTCAGCTCTTTCAGCAAGTGTTTGGTGTATTTAGATGGGCCCTCATTGGGTGCATAGTTGTTAATAACTGTTAAATCTTGGTTAATTAATCCTCTGATCACTATGCAATGTCCATGCCTATCTTTTATTACTTTTTTTATTTTAAGTCTATTGTGTTAGAGATGAGAATATTTGCCCTTCTGTGCGGTCCATTAACTTGTATGATAGTTTTCCATCCTTTTACTTTGCATCTGTTTGTCTTGTTGAGTCAGGTGGGATTCCTGGGAACATCATATAGTTTGGTTACGTTTTCTGATCCATCTTCCAACTCTGTGCCTTTTAATGGGTAAATTTTGGCCATTAACACTTACTGATATTATGGATTTAAGGTGTTGTAGTGCCATTATTCAACTTTTCTTATTTTGAATGTTCTGATATATGGCAATTTTTTTGGTGGTGTTGTTAGTGTTATTTCATATTATTTTATTTTTGGTCTTTCACTACCTTGACACTTTTGAAAAGTACTGGTCAATTATTTTGTTGAATGATGCTCAGTTTGGATTGTTTTTCCTCATGAATTTGTTCAATTCTCTTGGCTTTTAAAACCTCTGTATCAGGCGGCACACAGCATTGATCTTTCCCATACAAGTAACGTTAACTTTAATCATCATAAGGTGACAACCTCTGTCAGGTGTCTCTGTTTTAAATTGATTATCTTTTTTTTTTTTTTTTTTTGCCAAAGATTGTAGGGAACTACCTTCTAAGACTTATGTGAAAAACTGTGAAAATCTTGTTTCTCCTTATTTTTGTTGTTGTCACTGAGACTTTATCACTTTGGGCTAACTCTTTTTTTTTTTTTTTTTTTTTTTTTTTTCCCATTCTCTATCCCTCTGGGAGCATGGACCCAGGGTCATTGAGGGTTGCAGAAGGTAGAAGGTCTGGCTTCTGTAATTGCTTCCTCGCTGAACATGGGCGTTGACTGGTCGGTCCATACTCCCAGTCTGCCTCTCTCTTTCCCTAGTAGGATGGGTCTCTGGGGAAGCTGAGCTCCAGGACACATTGGTGGTGTCTTCAATCCAGGGAAGTCTGGCCGGCATCCTGATGACACCTGGAACCTGGTGACTGAAAAGAGAGTTAACATACAAAGCCAAACAAATTGTTGAGCAATCATGGACCCAAAACTTGGAAAAGTGGAGAGGAAGTATTAGGGAGATACTCACTGCAAACTCTAGTATACTTCTGCTTTCTTACTTTGGTGCCATATTCCAAACTCAGTCAATTTCTGCTTTGCGTTTCTACTTCTTTTTTTTTTTTTTACATGCATAACATTCCCCAGATTCCCATTTAGCAATACAACCCCCACTATTTCATTCATCATTTTTCATGGACCTGTATTCTCCCCACCCACCCACCCACCCCAGAGTCTTTTACTTTGGTGTAATACTCCAATTCCATTTCAGGTTCGACTTGTGTTTTCTTTTCTAATCTTGTTTTTCAACTTCGGCCTGAGAGTGAGATCATCCCATATTCATCCTTCTGTTTCTGACTTATTTCACTCAACATGATTTTTTCAAGGTCCATCCAAGATCGGCTGAAAACGGTGAAGTCACCATTTTTTACAGCTGAGTAGTATTCCATTGTGTGTATAGACCACAACTTGCTCAGCCACTCATCTGTTGTTGGACACCTGGGTTGCTTCCAGGTTTTGGCTATTACAAATTGTGCTGCCAAGAACATATGTGTACACAGATCTTTTTGGATGGATGTGTTGGGTTCCTTAGGATATATCCCCAGGAGGGGGATTGCAGGGTCATAGGGTAGGTCCATTTCTAGCCTTCTGAGAGTTCTCCAGACTGTTCTCCACAGAGGTTGGACCAATTGACATTCCCACCAGCAGTGCAGGAGGGTTCCTTTGACCCCACACCCTCTCCAGCATTTGCTACTGTTACCTTTTCTGATGTGTGACATTCTCACAGGAGTGAAGTGATATCTCATTGTTGTCTTGATTTGCATTTCTCTGACAATCAGAGACTTGGAGCATTTTTTCATGTGTTTCTCGGCCTTTTGGATCTCTTCTGTGGTGAATATTCTGTCCAATTCCTCCCCCCATTTTTGGATGGGGTTATTTGTTGTCTTGTTGTTGAGTCTGGTAAGCTCTTTATATATGTTGGTTATTAAACTCTTATCTGATGTATGGCATGTAAAGATCTTCTCCCATTTTGTGAGGGGTCTCTTGATTTGGGTAGTGGTTTCTTTTGCTGTGAAGAAGCTTTTTAATTTGATGTAGTCCCATAGGTTTATACTTGCCTTAGTCTTCCTTGTAATTGGATTCGTTTCATTGAAAATGTCTTTAAAATTTATGCGGAAAAAAGTTCTTCCAATATTTTCCTCTAAGTATCTGATAGTTTCTGGTCTAACATCCAAGTCCTTGATCCACTTGGAATTTACTTTTGTATTTGGTGAAATACAGTGATTCAGCTTCATTCTTCTGCATGTTTCAACCCATTGTTTCCAACACCATTTGTTGAAGAGACTCTGCTTTCCCCATGTAATAGTCTGGGCCCCTTTGTCAAAGATTAGATGTCCATAGGTGTGGGGCCTCATTTCTGGGCTCTCAATTCTATTCCACTGGTCAGTGTGTCTGTTCATGTTCCAGTACCAAGCAGTTTTGATGACAATGGCCCTATAATATAGTTTGAGATCTGGCAGTGTGATGCCTCCGGTTTTGTTCTTTTTTCTCAAGATTGTTTTGGCAATTCTAGGTCTTTTCTGGTTCCAGATAAACATTTGTAGCATTTTTTCTATTCTCCTAAAAAATGTGCTTGGGATCTTGATGGGGATAGCATTAAATTTGTAGATGGCTGTGGGTAATATATTCATTTTGATGATGTTAATTCTTCCAACCCATGAGCATGGAATATCTTTCCACTTCTTTGTGTCTTTTTCAATTTCTTTGAGTAGTGACTCATAATTTTCAGTATACAAGTCTTTCACTTCTTTGGTTATGTTTATTCCTAGATATTTTATTGTTTTTGTTGCTATAGAAAAAGGAACTGATTTCTGGATTTCAATTTCTTCTAACTTAGTGTTTGCATAGAGGAATGCCACTGACTTTTGAATGTTAATTTTATAGCCTGACACATTACTGTATTGCCTGATGATTTCCAAAAGCTTCTTGCTAGATTCCTTAGGTTTTTCCATGTATACTATCATGTCATCTGCAAATAAGGAGAGTTTGACTTCTTCTCTTCCAATCTGTATGCCTTTAATTCCTTGCTCCTGCCTGATTGCTATGGCAAGAGCTTCCAACACTATGTTGAATAGTAATGGTGATAGTGGGCAGCCCTGTCTAGTACCTGATCTGAGGGGAAATGCTTCCAGTTTTTCACCATTGAGTATGATGTTGGCTGTAGGTTTGCTATATATAGACTCCACTATCTTCAGGAATTTTCCATCTATTCCTATTTTTTGTAGTGTTTTGATCATAAAGGGATGTTGTATTTTGTCAAAGGCTTTCTCTGCATCTATTGATATGACCATGTGGTTTTTGGTCTTGCTTTTGTTGATGTGGTGGATCACATTGATTGATTTACGTATATTAAACCAACCTTGCATGCCTGGGATAAACCCCACTTGGTCATGATGAACAATCTTTTTGATATACTGCTGTATCCGGTTGGCTAGAATTTTGTTCAATATTTTCGCATCTATGTTCATCAGAGATATTGGTCTGTAGTTTTCTTTTTTGGTTGTGTCCCTGTCTGCTTTTGGTATCAGGGTGATGTTGGCTTCATAGAAGCTGGCAGGGAGTATTCCAGTGTCTTCAATCTTCTGGAAGACTTTTAAAAGTAGAGGTATTAGTTCTTCTTTGAAAGTTTTGTAGAATTCATTTGTAAAACCATCTGGTCCAGGACTTTTATTTTTGGGAAGATTTTTGATAACTGTTTCAATTTCATTAGCTGTGATGGGCCTGTTCATGTTATCGACTTCCTCTTTACTTAGTTTTGGAAGTTGGTAGGTATCTAGGAAATCATTCATTTCTTCCAGGTTCTCTAGCTTGGTGGCATATAGTTGTTCATAGAAGCCTCGCATGATATGTTGAATTTCTGCATTGTCTGTTGTGATTTCTCCTCTTTCATTTACTATCCGATTTATTTGGGTCTTCTCCCTTTTTTGTTTTGTGAGTCTGGCTAAAGGTTTGTCGATTTTGTTTACTCTTTCGAAGAACCAACATTTACTTTCATTGATCTTTTGTATGGTTTTCCTATTCTCAATGTTATTTATTTCTGCCCTAACTTTAGTAATTTCTGTCCTTCTGGTTGCTTTAGGGTTCCTTTGTTGTTCTTCTTCTAGGTCTTTAAGATGTGCAATCAGGCTGCTAATTTGTGCCTTTTCTTGTTTCCTAATGTGTGCTTGTATAGCTATGAACTTCCCTCTTAGGACTGCTTTAGCTGTGTCCCAAATATTTTGATAGCTTGTGTCTTCATTTTCATTGAACTCTCGAAACATTTTGATTTCTTCCTTGATTTCCTCTTTGACCCAGAAGTTGTTAAGAAGTGTACTGTTGAGCTTCCACATTTTGGCACTGTTACTAATCTTTTGTTGATTGTTAAGTGTTAGTTTAATTCCACTGTGGTCTGAGAAGATGCTTGGGATGATTTCAGTGCTCTTGAATAGGCTGATGCTGTCTTTGTGGCCTAACATATGGTCTATCCTTGAGAATGATCCATGTGGATTTGAATAAAATGTGTATTCCAGTTTCTTGGGATGAATGACTCTGAAAATGTCCAATAGTTCTAGTTTATCTATCTCTTCATTTAGCTCCCTTATGTCTTTACTGATTTTCTTCCTGGATGATCTGTCAAGTTGAGATAGTGGGGTGTTGAAGTCCCCTACTATGATTGTGTTACTGTTAATATATTGCTGTAGCTCTTTCAGTAGAAGTTTGATGTATTTAGATGGCTTCTCATTGGGTGCATAGATATTAATAATTGTTAAGTCCTCTTGATTGACTGATCCTCTGAGCATTAAGTAGTGTCCATTCCTATCTTTTTTAATCTTATCTATTTTAAAGTCTATCATGTCAGATATGAGAATAGCTGTTCCTGCCCTTTTTTGTGGGCCATTGGCTTGAATGATGGTTTTCCATCCTTTCACTTTAAGTCTGTGTTTGTCTTGTTGCATTAGGTGAGTTTCCTGTAGACAACATATTGTTGGGTTGTGTTTTCTGATCCATCTTCCTACTCTGTGTCTTTTAATAGGTGAATTCAGGCCATTCACATTTATTGATATCAAAGATTGAAGATATTTTAACGCCATTCTTGTAGAGTTTTAGAGTGTTTTGATATATGTTCTATTTGTGGTGGTCTGGTTGTTTATAGGAAACCTTTCAGAACTTCTTTCAAGGCAGGCTTGGTGATGGTTGCTTCCTTCAACTGTTGCTTGTCTGAGAAGGTTTTGATGCTTCCATCTAGTCTGAATGACAATCTAGCAGGATATAGTATTCTTGGCTGAAAGCCTTTCTCATTGAGCACTCGATAGATATCTTGCCATTCTCTTCTGGCCTGTAGTGTTTGTATGGAGAAGTCTGCTGCTAATCTTATGGGTTTTCCTTTGTAGGTGACTCTTTGTTTTTCTCTTGCAGCCTTGAGGATCCTTTCTTTATCCTTATTCCTTTCCAATCTAAGTATGACATGTCTTGGTGTCTTTAGGTCTGGGTTAATTCTGTTTGGGACCCTCTGGGCTTCTTGAATCTTTATGTCTTTGGTGTTGTCTAGACTAGAGAAATTTTCAGCTATTATGGCCTGGAGAATGCTTTCTTCCTCCCCTTCTCTTTCTTCCTCTGGTAAGCCAATAATGCGTATATTGTTTCTTTTGAAGTCATCCCATAGGACTCTGTTGTTGTTTTCAGCATCTCTTAATCTCTTTTTGAGGTCTTTTACTTCTTCTTTAGTTGTCTCTAATTCATCCTCAATCTTGCTAATTCTGTCTTCAGCCTCATTGATTCTATTCTCTCTGCCCTCTACTGCTTTCTGGAGTTCATCTATTTTGTTGCCCTGCTCTGATACTGTTTTAGCTTGTTCAGCTAGTTGCCTTCTTAGCTCAGCGATTTCAGCTTTCAGCTCTCTAATAACCATGAGATAATTAGAATTTTCTTCCATATTCTCATTTGTTGTTCCTGCAGTTCTGATTACAATTTTTTCAAATTCTTTACTCACTCCTGTTATTATTTCCTTAGCTAATGTTTGGATGTTGAACTCGTTGTTTTGTGCTTCGCCCTCTGGAGGACTTTTAGCTGGACTCTTGTCCTGGTTCGAGTCTCCAATATTTTTTCTTGTTGTTTTAACCATTTTATATAAGTTAACAGTTTTTTCAATCCCTGAGTTGGAGTTCAGTGGTGTAAAAGCCTTTTTTTTTTTTCCCTGTAGGCTATGGTAGCCTGAGGGCTTTTAAACTATCAATAGGCTTCTTGGCTTAATCACTGACTCCTGACCAAGAGATAAAGCAGGGTGTGGCAGAGATAATCCAGTGGTTATGCAAAGAGACTTTCACAGCCCTTCAGCTATGCCACCGATGTATAGGTCTTCTCCTGAGTTTCCCGGTTAGATCTCTGTGCCCTGGTGTCCCTCCCTTTTGCTGCTCCAGATTGTGAGGGTAGTAGCAATGGAGACTCAGAGTTGTACTTGGTGAGTCTCTGGGGAGTCCTTTCCTCCCTTCAGCTGTCCCCTTGTTGGTGGAGCAGACTGGAGGTGGTGTCTCCACTGACAAACTGTCGAACTGTTAGCAGTCACTTAATCTCTCCTTAGGCCCCTCTCTCCTCTCTGTCACCAGCCACGCGTGTTTGTACTCACGGGTGATTTACTGGGTTTCTGTGGTCATTCTAGTCCTGTCTTGTTTCGGTCCGGGTGGTCTCCTTTGGTATTCCTAGTTGATCCGGGAGAGGAGAGGAGAGGAGAGAAAGCGATCTGCTGCTCGTAGCTCCGCCTCCGGAAGTCGAATCCCTAACTCTTTTTTTTTAAGATTTTTTTTTTTTTTTTTTTTTAAGATTTTATTTATTGATTGATGAGAAAGATAGGAGGAGAGAGAGAGAAAGAATCAGACATCACTCTGGTACATGTGCTTCTAGGGCTTGAATTCAGGACCTCAGGCTAGAGAGTCAAGTGCTTTATCCACTGCACTGCTGCCCAGACAACATGGGCTAACTCTTTAAAGCAAAAAGGGGGGGTGTGGCCAATACAGCAGACTGAGAAGTAACTTCTGGTCTGAGTTCCGACAACAACTGCTGGAAATGGTAGGATTTTTTTGCCTTCAGCAGGACATTGAATTCAGGGTCCTAGCTGTGACACCAAGGGGGTCAATATAGCCCACTTTGGGTTAGAATATAGAGGAAAAAAGAAAGGAATATTTTTTTTATTATTCCGAAAGCATACCCCTGCCTTCTCCACCCCCCATAACCAGACCCTGTGTGCCAGAAAGCTGCTTCTAGCAGGCTTCCCTGCTGATCTTCTTTCTTTACCAAGAATCCTAGCTCAACAGGGGTTCCATTCAAAGTCTATTCCATTCTGAAACCCTTAGCCCTCTTTCTTTCTAAATGGTCAGTTGGATCTACAAAAGGAAAAGACTGCCCTGAGGTTTTTGTTGTTGTTGTTGTTGTTTTTGGTCTTTTTAAAGTTAGTTTGTTTGTTTTATTTTCTTAACAATCAGCTGCCTCTGCTCAGGCAGCTTGAGGAAATCTGGGACAGGGTTTTTTACCCTGTTATATTTTATTTTTAATATTATATAAAGGTGTATCTCTTCCCCCCCTCCTTTAGGTTGACCAGAATTAACTCTTAGTGTATTTTCCATTGCTAGGGGACAAAACATCTTATCCATTGTGAGAGGAACTTGTTTCACTACTCCTACCTCCTCTACCCACTCTCCACTTCTCCCTCCTCCTAGCTAATTAAAAAATAAAATAAAAATTAATTAATTAATTAATTAAAAAACTTTCCTTTCACTGCTCCTTTATTACAGTTCTTTATCTTATCTTTTTTTTTCTTTTCTCTCTCTTGTTTTTCTTCCTTTTTTTTCTTTCTTTTTGTCTTGTCTTCCTTTCATCTTTCTTCCTTCTTCGGCTTTCTGAATTCACTGATACTCATTTGTGAATTATTTTGGGGAAGAAATTTGACTCAGAGTGGACTCTCTATGTGTGTATCTCTGCTCTACTTCCATTTCCCCTCTTGCTACCCCTAGAATATACAGTGGATAGTAGATTTACATAATTGTCTATTCTTGCTATCCCTTTTTTCCTTTCTCTTTCTTCTTCACTTGAACTTTATTGCTATTTTTTCATGGACTGGAGACATTGTTTGGATAACTGGTATTGGTTAAACTGCTTCAATCCTTGCTTCAGTTACTATTGTAATTTCTGAGATTGGTGACTGCATTTGTCATAAAGGTATTTAATACAGTGTTACTTGTACTCGAAACACAACAACTGAGGAACAACAGAACATAAAAATAAGAAACACATAAATAAAAAGAAATGGGTAGATCAAGAGCAAATAAAACTGCTACTAAAAAGGAATGAATACAAAAGACCAGAAGAAACTACAAATCAGCCAGAAGTAACCATAGATAAGAAAAGTATGCAAGCAATAATAAACTTATTAATCACAGAATGAAAACAACTTTGGAAAAAGGAATGGCAGTATTAGGGAAACAACAGTTGAGACCCCCAAGGAAAATACTGATTATCTTGAGGCAATTAGACAACTGAAAGCTGAAATAGCTGAACTGAGGAAAGAAGCTGAGGTAAGGGAAAGCAGACTAACAGAAGAAGAAAACAGAATTAGTCAGACAGAGGATGAATTAGAGAAAACTAAGAAAGAGGTGAAAGAGCTCAAAAAGAGACAGAGAGACACTGAAAACAACAACAGAGACATGATGATCTCAAAAGAAGTAACATTCATATAATTGGCCGGCCAGAGGAAGAAAGAGAGGAAGGGGAAGGAAACATTCTAGAGGAAGTTATAGAAGAAAACTTCCCAGACCTGAACAACAGAAAGGACATTATGATTCAAGAGGCCCAGAGAGTTCCAAACAGAATCAATCGAGACCTGAATACACCAAGACACATCATAGTCACAATGAGAATTAAGTAAGAATAAAGAAAGGATCCTAAATGCTGAAAGAGAAAAACAAGAAGTCACATACAGGGGAAAAACCATAAGACTATCAGCAGACTTCTCCACTCAAACTCTAAAAGCCAGAAGAGAATAGCAAGATATCTATCGAGCCCTGAATGAAACAGGGTTTCAACCAAGGATAATATATCCTGCTAGACTTTCATTCAAACTAGATGTAGGGATCAAAACCTTCTTAGACAAACAACAGTTAAAGGAGGCAACCATCACCAAACCGTCCCTGAAAGGTTCTAAAAGACCTCTGATAAACAAGAACTTCACTATAATACTTGCCATATATCAGAGCAAATAAAAATTCATTGAACAATGGCACTACAATACATTAAATCCATAATATCAATAAATGTCAATGGCTTAAATTCACCCATAAAAAGTCACAGAGTGGGAGGATGGATCAGAAAACATAACCCAACCATATGCTGCTTGCAAGAATCCCATCTGACACAACAAGATAAACACAGACTTAAAGTGAAAGGATGGAAAACTATCATACAGGCTAATGGACCATAAAAAAAAGCTAGAACAGCCATTTTCATCTCTGACACAATAGATTTCAAATTAAATAAAGTAATAAAAGATAGGCAAGGACATTACATAATGATCAGAGGATCAATCAGCCAAGAAGAATTAGCAATTATTAACATCTATGCACCCAATGAGGGACCATCTAAATACATCAAGCACCTACTGAAAGAACTTCAAAAATACTTCAATAGTAATACAATAACTTGAGAGATTTTAACACCCCACTCTCACACTTAGACAGATTAACAAAGCAGGAAATCAAGAAAGAAACAAGAGAATTAAATGAAGAGATGGTCAGACTAGACCTCCTGGACATCTTCAGAGCCCTTCACCCCAAAAAACTGGAATACACATTCTTCTCAAATCCACACAACACATACTCAAGGATAGACCACATGCTAGGACACAAAGACAGTATCAACAAATTTAAGAGCATTGAAATCATCCCAAGTATCTTCTCAGACCACAGTGGAGTAAAAATAACATTTAACAGCAAACAGAAAATTATTAAAAGACACAGAATTTGGAAACTAAACAACATACTCCTTGACAACCACTGGGTCAGAGAGTGATGCAAGCAAGAAATTCAAATGTTCCTGGAAACAAATAAAAATGAAGACACAACCTATCAAGATATTTGGGACACAGCTAAAGCAGTATTGAGAGGGAAACTCATAGCCATACAATCACATATTAAACAACAAGAAAAATCTCAAATAAGCTACCTTACTGCACACCTCAAGGACTTAGAGGAAGAGGAACAAAGGAACCCTAAAGCAACCAGAAGGACAGAAATCACTAAAATTAGAACAGAAATAAACAACATCGAAAATAAGAGAACAATACAGAAGATCAATGAAGCCAAATGTGGGTTCTTTGAAAGATTAAACAAAACTGACAAAACCCTAGCCAGACTCACTAAACGAAAAAGGGAGAAGACTCAAATCAATAGAATTGTAAATGATAGAGGAGATATCACAACTGACACCACAGAAATCCAGAAAATCATGCGAAACTTCTATGAAGAACTATACGCCACCAAGCTAGAAAATCTGGAAGAAATGGAAGAATTCCTAGAGCTAACCCTAACCCTAACCTTTCCAAAACTGAACCAAGAAGAACTACAAAACCTAAATGCACCAATCACAGACAAAGAAATTGAAACCGTTATTAAAAATCTCCCCAACAATAAGAGTCCTGGACCACATGGCTTCACAAATGAATTCTACAAAACATTCAAGAAACAGTTAGTACCCATACTTCTAAAGCTTTTCCATAAGATCGAAGAAACAGGAACACTCCCTTCCACCTTCAGTGAAGCCAACATCATCCTGATACCAAAAGCAGATAGGGACACAACAAAAAAGGAAAACTACAGACCAATATCTCTGATGAACATAGATGCCAAAATATTAAACAAGATCTTGGCCAACTGGATACAACGGCATATCAAAAAGATTGTTCATCACAACCAAGAGGGATTTATCCCAGGAATGCAAGGTTGGTTCAACATACGTAAGTCAAACAATGTCATTTACCACATCAATAAAAATAAAGCCAAAAACCACATGATTATCTCAATAGATGCAGAGAAAGCCTTTGACAAAATCCAACACCCATTCATGCTCAAAACCCTACAAAAAATAGGAATAGATGGGAAATTCCTCAAGATAGTGGAATCCATATATAGCAGACCTACAGCCAACATCATACTCAATGGACAGAAGCTGAAAACATTCCCCCTCAGATTGGGGACTAGACAGGGCTGTCCACTGTCACCATTACTCTTCAACATAGTGTTGGAAGTTCCTGCCATAGCAATCAGGCAAGAGAAAGAAATCAAAGGAATACAGATTGGAAGGGAAGAAGTCAAGCTCTCACTATTTGCAGATAATATGATAGTATACATTGAAAAATCTAAAGAACCCAGCAGAAAACTACTGGAAGTTATTAGGCAATATAGCAAGGTGTCAGTCTACAAAATCAATGTACAAAAATCAGTAGCATTCTTTATGCAAACACTAAATCTGAAGAAGAAGACATCCAGAAATCACTCCCATTCACTGTTGCAGCAAAATCAATAAAACACCTAGGAGTAAAGCTGACCAAAGAAGTGAAAGACTAGTATACTGAAAACTATGAGTCACTATTCAAGGAAATAGAAACCGAGAAATGGAAAGACATCCCATGCTCATAGACTGGAAGAATAAATATCATCAAAATGAATATTCTCCCCAGAGTCATATAAAAATTTAATGTGATACCTATCAAAGGTCCACCAAGCTTCTTTAAGAGAATAGAACAAAAAATACAATCATTAACCTGGAACCAGAAAACATCTAGAATTTCCAAAACCATCTTGAGGAAAAGAAACAGAAATGGAGGCATCACACTCCCAGACCTTAAACTTTATTATAAAGCCATCATCATCAAAACAGTGTGGTACTGGAACAAAAATAGGCACACAGACCAGTGGAACAGAATTGAAATTCCAGATTTAAACCCCCACACCTATGGACATCTAATCTTTGATAAGGGGGCCCAAAATATTAAATGGAAGAAGGAGGCTCTCTTCAATAAATGGTGCTGGGAAAACTGGGTTGTAACATGCAGAAGAATGAAACTGAACCACTTTATCTCACCAGAAACAAAAATCAACTCCAAATGGATTAGAGACCTGCATGTTAGAACAGAAACAATCCGGTACTTAGAGGAAAACATGGGTAAAACACTTTCCCACCTAAACCTCAAGGACATCTTTGATGAAACAAACCCAATTGCAAGGAAGACTAAAGCAGAAACAAACAAATGGGACTATATAAAATTTAAAAGCTTCTGCACAGCCAAAGAAACTATCACACAAACAAAGAGACCCTTCACAGAATGGGAGAAGATCTTTACATGCTATATATCAGACAAGAGACTAATCACCAAAATATACAATGAGCTCAGCAAACTTAGCACCAAATAGCAAATGACCCCATCCATAAATGGGCAGAGGATATGAACAGATCATTCACTCCAGAGGAGATCCAAAAGGCTAACAAACATATGAAAAACTGCTCCAGGTCGCTGATTGTCAGAGAAATGCAAATAAAGACAACATTGAGATACCACCTCACCCCTGTGAGAATGGCATACATCAAAAAGGACAGGAACAACAAATGCTAGAGAGGCTGTGGGGACAGAGGAACTCTTTTGCACTGCTGGTGGGAATGCAAATTTGTCCAGCCTCTGTGGAGAACTGTCTGGAGAACTCTCACAAGGCTAGACATGCACCTTTCATATGACCCAGTAATTCCTCTCCTAGGGATATACCCCAAGGACTCCATAACACCCAACCAAAAAGATGTGTGTACGCCTATGTTCATAGCAGCACAATTCATAATAGCTAAAACCTGGAAGCAACCCAGGTGCCCAACAACAGATGAGTGGCTGAGAAAGCTGTGGTATATATACACAATGGAATGTTATGCAGCTACTAAGAACAATGAATTCAACTTCTCTGGCCCATCTTGGACAGAGCTAGAAGGAATTATGTTAAGTGAGCTAAGTCAGAAAGATAAAGATGAGTATGGGATGATCCCACTCATCAACAGAAGTTAAGAAATATCAGAAAGGGAAACAAAAGGCAGGATCTGACTAAACTGAAAGTAGGGCATCAAAGTAAAAACCCTGTGGTGAGCCAGAGGGTGGACATGAGGCTTCCTGGCCTGGCAGGGGGGTGGGATGGGAGACAATCTTTTGGCTATCGGAATGGTGTTTATGTACACACCTATTAAATCGTAGTAATATAAATTACTATTTAATTAATATGAGAGGGGAAAAATTGTATGTCTAACAAAGGGACTTTTCAAAGCTAACCCAACTACCAAATAATGCAATGATAACAGTAACTATCCATTGTCAGGAACAGCAGGAACCTCACTTTTCCACTATAGAGCCTAAACATCCCCCGGTCCTGGGACCCTAGGGTAGGGCCCACTTTCCCGTATGCTTCTCCCAATTCTTATCAAATACTACTGTATCTGCTGATAGCAACCTAATCAACACAACGAGTGCCACCCCAGCATGCTTCACTTCAGACTCTGTCCAGAGACTTCAGGTGTGGAATGACAACCCTTCAGCTTTGTCACTTGGGTGAGACCTTTCCTTTCATAGTATTCTCTAATTCCATCCCAGGTGGTTCACTTCCTAACAAAGTCCCAAAACCTAGATATAGACCAGGTTCCAGGAGATAGAGCATATGTTCACAGGTATCCATAAACTAGGGCAAATATATACCTGAAAGCTGTAGTACACTAGAGTTTGCAGTGAGTATCCCCCAACACTTCATCTCCACTATTCCAACCTTTGGGTCCATGATTCTTCAACAATTTGTTTGGCTTTGTATGTGAACTCTCTTTTCAGCCACCAGGTTCCAGAAGCCATTAGGATGCCAGCCAGGCTTCCCTGGACTGAAGACCCCACCAATGCGTCCTGGAGCTCAGCTTCCCCAGAGACTCACCCTTCTAGGGAAAGAGAGAGGTAGACTGGGAGTATGGATCAACCAGTCAACGCCCATGTTCAGTGGGGAAGCAATTACAGAAGCCAGACCTCCCACCTTCTGCAACCCACAACAACCCTGGGTCCATGCTCCCAGAGGGATAGAGAATGGGAAAGCTATCAGGGGAGGGGATGGGATATGGAGATTGGGTGGCGGGAATTGTGTGGAGTTGTACCTCCCCATCCTATGATTTTGTTAATGTCTCCTTTCTTAAATAAATAAATAATTTTTTAAAAAATCTAAAAAAATTTTTTTTTAAAAGCAAAAAGAGAAAAAAATGTTGTTTTCGCCGGGCTGGCTTCACGGGCGGGTAACAGACGACCCGGAACTCATGGCTGGGCTGTATGCAGTATCTCTTTATTCATGCAGGACACAGTGCAATCTATACCAAGCTAAGCTAAACTAACAAACAATCTTGTCCTTATAAATATACTAGCCCAGTAGGGTGGGAACAGGATGCGATGCAGAGAGGGTGGAGAGAAAAGTGACTGGTGAAAATCAGGGTATGACAAGGAGAGGGGGGCGGAGCAGGCAAGAATTCTATCACTGAACCACCAATGCCCTGGAGGGAGGGTGGTGCTTGTTAACAGAGGTTATGTAAATAGAATGAAGTGGTTATGTAAATAGAATAGTGTTAAGCAGGGAGGATTAAACCAAATGAAACAGAAGAGGTTTTTAAAAGCATACCAACAAAAAAAGAGAAAGAAAGAGAGAGAGACAACATAGTACCAAATCTTCCTCTTTTGTGGTGGGACCAGTCTTGAAGTTGGATCCTGATAGTAACAAAGTAGGTACACTATCTAGGTGAGCTATTTTTGTTGGCCACAAATCTTCTCATCATTTTTTATACTGATTAATTTTAGCTTTCATTGATGATTCTTCCTAAACTTACCTGAATTGTTACTGTGGTTTTTCAAATTATGATTTTAAATTTCCATTACACTTTGTATGACTATTTGTTGTCATTCACCTTGGATATATTTTATATATTTCTTGAATATTTATAGCTGTAGATCACCATTTTGTTAAAGCAAAAGAGAATACTTACCTACTGCTCACTCTGTGCTGTTTTTGTTATGAAAACACATGGAGACTGTCAAAGGGGAATGGCCCAGACAAGGACATGAAGGCGGAATCTTCCTCTACTAGTCTAGCTCAATTTGTCAGGATATCCCAGTCAGTTCTAAGTACCTGTGCTATTCTTAAATCAATGTTATATAGTAATAACAAAGTGGTAATTGGTATTTCTATTCTACAGATGAGAAAAATGAAGTCTAGTATGTTAATGCATTGCCTCACACAGAAACTGGTACTTCTTTCCATTGACTGGAGCTTTTAGTTCCTAGTTGAGGCAACTCTAAAAAATGCATTACTTACATTTGTGTGTTTGTTTGTTGTAGAGAGAGAGAGACTCTCCCTGGCACATGTGATACAGTACTCTAAGTGTTACATGTAAGTCCAATACTTTAACCATTCACTACTTCCTGGGGTGCCTACATACATTTCTTGTTGGGCATTCCACCCTGCTCCATCGTTGATACTGTGGTCTAGTTACATAATCATTGTTTTGCCTGAGACCTGCCCTGCCTGCAGGGTATTGGTTTATGCCATTGGTTAGAACCTTCGCAACAGCTGCTATGGAAGCTTTCTACCTTCACACTCTTTTCTTTTCTCCACCCCCTCTCCTAGTCATTTCCTTTTCTGACCTGCCACTTCTGGTTTCTAAGATATAAAGGCATTGTCTCTGATCAATAAAGACATTGCATTGCATTCCCTATCAGCCACAAGTTCCTGATTCCTCTACCACGTCGCTGAGCAAGCAGCAGCCCAGGTTGGCTCTGGTTGAGTTCTCTCCAACCCAGAGAGCATGTGTCCAGGAAGAAACACCCTCATGCTAGCCCGGCAATTTCTCTTTATTTTCTCTTTAGAAAAAGAATTTTATGTGGTGCTAGATACTGAATTCAGGTAACACATATGTTTTCTAGTGCTGAGTTACCTCCTTATGAGAAAGTAAGAGACAGCAAAGCACCACTCCACCATCCATGGAGTTCCTTTACCTTTCTCATGTGGTGCTGGGAATTCAACTTAGAGCCTCATGTATGAAAGGAAAGCATTTTCCTGATGAGCCACCTCCTTGGCCCCTGTTTTAAAATATCAATAATATATATTTTTAAAAATATATTAATTAATTAATTAATTAATTAATTTATTCCATTTTGTTGCCCTTGTTGTTTTATTATTGTTGTAGTTATTATTGTTGTTGTTATTGATGTTGTTGGACAGGACAGAGAGAAGTGGAGATAGGAGGGGAAGACAGAGATGAGGAAAGAAAGATGGACACCTGCAGACCTGCTTCACCACCTGTGAAGAGACCCCCCAGCAAGGTGGGGAGCCGGGGGCTTGAACCGGGATCCTTACTCCAGTTGTGCGCTTAACCCACTGTGCTACTGCCCGACTCCCTCAATAATATATTTTATTTGCCCCAATATACCCAATTATTATTCACCAGTATATAGACACTCACTTCTATTTGCATACAGATGACGCTTTTATTTATTTATTCCCTTTTGTTGCCCTTGAGTTTTATTGTTATTATTATTATTATTGATGCCATTGTTGTTGGGTAGGACAGAGAGAAATGGAGAGAGGAGGGGAAGAAAGGGGGGGGAGAGAAAGACAGACACCTGCAGACCTGCTTCATGGCTTGTGAAGTGACTCCCCTGCAGGTGGGGAGCCGGGGGCTCGAACAGGGATTCTTAAACCGATCCTTGAGCTTTGTGCCAAGTGCACTTAACCCACTGCGCTACCGCCTGACTACCATAGATGATGTTTTAAAAGAAGATGCTTACTTTGAGCAAACTCATCAATAGGGCTAGCATTCTCCTGGCTAATTGTTTTCTGCACAATCAAATATTTACTTTTTCTCCTGAGTCATTGTTGTGTACATTTTTACCTATTGTATGTGATCAGTGTGCAAACACCAATTATTATTTAAACAGATGTTTCCTGTAGGCATGAATTATCTTAAGCTGGATTCTTGATCATGACCTCAAGTCTTAAATATGGAATCTTTCATTTATCCAGAAAATCTGAGAAATTCTGGTTACCTCAGCATGACTGTATATAGCAGAATCACTGCTCTGTAATGAGCATGACAAAGATGAAGCAAAAGTATTCTTTACAATCTGACAGTGTTTATGTGTGAATAGTAACTCCTGCTTAGGCTATTAAAAAGGGGGTAGAAGACGAACTGGTTCTTAATAAATATTTATCTTCTCTGCTCCTTTATGTTCTTGTAATTTATTTCTTTCTCAAAAAGTATATGTAGCAATTAGGTGTACTTGTTCATGATTATTATCTTGAATTTTATGTCCTGTAAACTATTATTTTACCCCAATACAAAGCTTTAAAAAATAGTATATTTTTAGCAACCAGGGAGGTGTTCAGTGGATAAAGCAATGGATTTTTTTAATTTACATTATTATTTATTACTGGATTGAGATAGAGAGAAATTGACAGGGTGGGGGAGATAGAGAGGGAAAGAAACAGAGAGACACCTGCAGCTCTGCTTCACTACTCATGAAGCCTTCCCTCTGCAGGTGGGGACAAGGGGCTTGAACCTGGGTCCTTGTGCACTGTAATGTATGCATTTAACCAGGTGTGACACTGCCTGGCCCCAAAGCAATGGATTTTTAGGTATAAGATCCTGAGTTCAAAAAAAAAAAAAAATGCTGAGTTCAATCCCCAGCATCACATGTGCCAGAGTAATGCTCTGGTTCTCTCCTGCTTTCATTAGTAAATAAATAAATGGGTCAACGATTTTTTTTAATTTTAAAATATTATCAGTATACTGTACTCAAATTTACTTATTTCTCTGGATGTACCAGTCGTTAGAGTCAATTCATGCAAATACAAGCACCTGCATCTGTTCCCACAGTCCAAACTCACTCTCAGCTCTGAGGGTCTCAGTTGACATGCCTTCTAGCTGGTATTACTTTGTTTCACTTTAAAATAATTTGTCTGTCTGCCTGGCACAAACTAGGCACAGGATAAATATTTCCTGATCCACTGGCCCTCTGACAGCCAGACTTCACACCCAGGGCAAGGGCCCAGCCTGGGTCTTCCTGAATTCCTGGGATTTATTTTTCTTATTATTTCAAAAAATAAAACATGTTCATTACAGAAACATGTAAAATAGACAGACACACACACAATGATAATAAAACTCCCCTATGCTAGAAGCTATAGAAATATTTCCACAGATATATTTTCCCAATTATTAAATTTTATTCAAAAACAATTATTTAATAACAATAGAATGATCTGTTGTGTGGATATGCCACATTTAACTATTTTCTTGTTAAAAGTGGTAATGGGAGGGGGAAATTTCAAATAAATTCTTTAAAATTTGCCAGTATTGGAGATAATCTAATGTTACACAATAAACCATTAAAGTTGATTATTAACTTGTTTTCCAAAAAGATTATATCCATTTAAGTCCAAGTAAGTACTTGTGCTCCACATATATTTAAATGCTGACATTTGAGAAACTAGTATTTCAAAACAACTCCTTTCCTGTTAAACAGCCTCTAGTATCATGAAAGAGAAATGATCTTTTCCTCCAAATTCAATTCTGAGTATCTGTAACAAGTAGGGTAATTCACAGTTGTACGGACCATATATACCAGAGCTGAGCAGTACTGTGATCTCTCTCTCCACCTTCTGTGCACTCTCTCTCACATCACAAAAAAGTGAAAATTAATATCAGTGTGCTTATTATTGTCACTTTTCCCTCTTAGTTTTAAATTTAGAGAAAGAAGAGATAAGGAGAAGAGAGACAGTTCAGCCCTGTTCCACCATCCAGGGAGTCCCCCCTGATGCTATCCATGTGGTACTGGGGCTTGAACCCAGGGCTTAGCATGTGGTAAGGTGTGTGCCCTGTGGGGTGAGCTGCATGTTCTAAATGTCATATTTTTAATGATCCTAAACTAAAGATAATTTTACTTTTTTATTTTTTTTTATTTTTAATTTTAATTTTTTTATTTCTTTATTGGGGAATTAATGTTTTACATTCAATAGTAAATACAATAATTTTTACATGCATAACATTCCCCAGTTTCCCATATAACAATACAACCCCCACTAATTTTACTTTTTCAAATGCCGAAATTCTGCTAGTTAAAAAAGAAAAAAGAAAAGAAAAAGCAATGGACTTGGTAGATAGCATAATGACTATACAAATGTCTTCTATGCCTGAGGTCCTGAGATCCCAGGCTCAGTTCTCAGCACCACTGTAAGCCAGAGTTGAGTAGTGCTTTAATTAAGAGCAAATAAGTAAAAAAGGACAGTAATAAGCAAGGAAGGAAAAGATAAAGGAAATACTAGCAGAGAAATCCATCAAATGCAAGAGTACTTTAAAAATTAGTATTCTAAGGCAGGGGAGACAGCATAATGGTTATGCAAAGACTCTCATGCCTGAGGCTCCAAATCCCAGGTTCAATCCCCCGTACCACCATAAGCCAGAGTTGAGCAGTGCTCTGGTGTGTCTCTCTGTCTCTCTCTCTCCCTCTCCCTCTGCATCTCTCTCTCAAAAAAAAAATAGTATTCTCAGGGCCAGGTGATGGTGCACCTGGTTTAGCTAACATGTTACTAGGACCTGGGTTCAAACTCTTGGTCACTACCTGTAGGGGGATGCTTCAGAGCAGTGAAGCAGTATTACAAATGTCTCTCTTTTTCTCTCTATCTCTCCATTTCCTCTAGTTTTCTCTCTGCTTCTATCCAATCAATCAATTCTACTCTACTCTAAAGGTAATATTTATTTTATTCTGAAACAAATGCTCTACTTACCAAAATAGTATATAACAAAAGCCAATTTTTCTTATAAAAATTGCCATTGTTATAAAGAAAATGCCATTCTGTTGCTTGTCTTCTGCCACTGTGTCTTCTACCTCAGAGTCTAGGTGTCAGAAGGAATGTTTTGTTCAGCACCTACTGTACCTCAGCAGCTAGACACAGCATGTACAAATCCCTTCCAATTATTGAAAACGTGAGCCATTAGAGTCATATAAAATACTATCACAGTGTGATAACTTAGCTTTTAAATTTTAACTCTTAGCAGAACAGTTTATCTCCAGGCTTCCAGTCAAGCAGAGACTATGCTAGTTGGAACTGTGGAAAGCTCTGGAGATAGGGGCCTGGGCTGTGAGCCAGTTACCACTTTAGAAAACCACCATTTTAGAACGTGGGGTGGGGGTGGGGTGGGGGTGGGGTGGGGGTGGGGTGGGGGTGGGTTTACAGTGAGAGTGACACTGAAGCCAATCTTTATCTAGAGTATTTTGCTAAGAAACATAAGTAGTTGACCCTTTCTTTAGTTTATTCCTGTGTTTCTTTTATTGCCACAAATCCAATTCCACCTCATTTTCTAATCACAAACCCATTTATTACATTTTACAGCTTGGTGGTTCATGAATGAACTCAAATGTGTTTTTATTAATGAGTATTAATATATGGGTAGTTGGGAAAGTGCAAGTGATCATAGTCACACTTTTCTGGAAAAAAATGCTTTTCTGTTTTTATCTCTATTTGTTTTGGACATAGACGGAGAAATTGAGAGGGAAAGCAGAAATCAAGAGGAAGAAAGACAGAGATAAATGCAGCACTGTTTCACCACTTGTGAAGCTTCCCTCCTACAGGTGGGGACCAGAGGCTTGAACCTGCATCTTTGTGTACTGTGATGTGTGTGTTCAACCAGGTGTGCCACCACCCAGCCCCAGTTTGTGCATTTCTCTAGGTAACCTAATAGCTAGCACTACAATTCCTACTACATGACTGACTAAAGAGAAATGAGCAAAAAGTGGATTCAAAACAAGCATAGTTTCTTCTCAAGACAAACTGGGAAGTAAATGGGTACCAAAATCACTTTAAGATTGATAATGGGAATGAGTAATGAGTCATCTTTCTAGAGCCCTTAGATAAGCAGAATGAGGAGGAAAGTAGATAATATATAGTCACTTCAAAGTGAACCAGGAAAAGATTATTGGGAAGCTACAGTCTGAAGTTTCTAGAAGGCGGAAGTAGAGTATACTCAGATAGAATGAAAGGCTGGCAAAATAGCTCACTTGGATAGTGTGCTGCTTTGCCATAAGAAGCACAACCCAGGCTCAAGCCCAAACCTCAATCCCACCCCAACATCGAAAGCTTCAGTTCTACAGTCTTTATCTCTCTCTCTCTCTTCCTCTGCCTCTCTGTCTCTCTCCCTCTGCCTCTATCACTCTTCAAAAAAAAAAAAAAGATGTGGGAATTATGTGGAACTGTACCCCTCTTATCCTGTGGTCTTGTCAATATTTCCATTTTATAATTTTTTTAAAAAAAAGATGAAATTAACAAAAATAGAACATTTCTATTTCTTTCCCTCTGGTCCCCATACTGGGCACCGACTTCTGCTAATCTAGCTCCCTTCACTCTGACATGTCACATATACCTTTTATGAGTAGTTTGGGAAGGGGTCAAGGTGGCTTGATGAATATTGGTTATCTACCCATGTCTCCCCTTCACACATCTCAGTGGGTCTACATTTTTCAGTTTAGTTTACATCATCAGCTTTATACTTTGAAGAGAAATGATCTCAACTTTAACCTTAGATCTTGCTTGGTTTATCTCAGTCTGTTCCATTCCCAAGTCAAGGTCAGTGTTCCAGGCAAGGGTTTATGACTTACAGAGTCCAAACAGCATGAAACAGAGATACTGCTTGAAATTCAGTGACCAGGGTTTTCTTTCTCCTTTCTTCTTCTGAATGCCAGGATGGATAGGAACCATCACCTTTTGCTACCTGAAACAAATGAGCAAAGTGGAGCAGGAGCTCCTGGGTTAAAGTTACCATGAACCTTTCCTCACTGAAATTTAGTTACATGATCACATGAATGTCCTCACTGGTCAGACTACTGAGAGAAGATTTCTGTGTAACCAAAAGTCTTCTAATATTTTAGAGAAGGGTGGAGATGTTTTGTATCTAGCATCAGATGTCTCCATCTCTGGGGTCTGTGTTCCTTCTGACATATTTCGAATGGTAGTTGATTGCTTATGTTAATCTACAATACGGACTAAATGGAATACGCTTGCAGAGAACAGTGCTGCTCAGGCACACAATGTTGTATGGTGTGGGGTGAGGGGAGGAGACAGTATTTTGGTTTCTAGCCATCATTTCTCATACTATTTCTATGGTAAATTCTCACCCAAGGTTCAGATCAGCAACCTTCAGGTGAACTTTTGGGGACCCTCTGAGTCTCAGGTTTCCCATAAGAATGTAATATTTGATGAGATTTGAGGCATATTCTAATTTTAACATTCTAGTTTTCTTTGATATTTGGTTCATTTTAAGTAAGAGTCAATCCCTGTAATAGGGCAGCATTCTTGAATAACATGGCATTTGGAGATTGTTCATTTCTTACTTAGCAAGTTGTATCTTGTTTGACTTCACAAGAGTTCAGGATTTACCATCATTATTTTAATCATTTTTGAAATTCTAGCATAGTGCTCTCATGTTGCCTCTAAATATTTACATATAAAATGCCTTATTTCCTACAGCAAACTTACTTTTGACTTGTCAGTTTTATGGAAACCTGAGTGATCCAAACAGGCTCACATTTCTCAGCAAAAGCAAATAGTAATTTTCTCCTTCTCTACCCATGAGCTAGTCACAGGAGGAATTTCTTTTCTTTTTTTTTTTCTTTTCTCTTTTTAAATTATTTCTTTATTGGGGAATTAATGTTTTACATTCAACAGTAAATACAATAGTTTGTACATGCATAACATTCCCCAGTTTCCCATTTAAGAATACAATCCCCACTATGTCATTTATCATCCTTCGTGGACCTGTATTCTCCCCACCCACCCACCCCAGAGTCTTTTACTTTGGTGCAATATGTCAATTCCATTTCAGGTTCTACTTGTGCTTTCTTTTCTGATCTTGTTTTTCAACTTCCGCCTGAGAGTGAGATCATCCCATATTCATCCTTCTGTTTCTGACTTATTTCACTCAACATGATTTTTTCAAGGCCCATCCAAGATCGGCTGAAAACGGTGAAGTCACCATTTTTTACAGCTGAGTAGTATTCCATTGTGTATATATACCACAGCTTGCTCAGCCACTCATCTGTTGTTGGACACCTGGGTTGCTTCCAGGTTTTGGCTATTACAAATTGTGCTGCCGAGAACATATGTGTATACAGATCTTTTTGGATGGGTGTGTTGGGTTCCTTAGGATATATCCCCAGGAGGGGAATTGCAAGGTCATAGGGTAGGTCCATTTCTAGCCTTTTGAGTGTTCACCAGACTGTTCTCCACAGAGGTTGGACCAATTGACATTCCCACCAGAAGTGTAGGAGGGTTCCTTTGACCCCACACCCTCTCCAGCATTTGCTGCTGTGACCTTTTCTGATGTATGACATTCTCACAGGAGTAAAGTGATATCTCATTGTTGTCTTTATTTGCATTTCTCTGACAATCAGAGACTTGGAGCATTTTTTCATGTGTTTCTCTGCCTTTTGAATCTCTTCTGTGGTGAATATTTTGTCCATGTCCTCCCCCCATTTTTGGATGGGGTTATTTGTTGTCTTGTTGTTGAGTCTGGTAAGCTCTTTATATATGTTGGTTATTAAACTCTTATCTGATATATGGCATGTAAAGATCTTCTCCCATTCTGTGAGGGGTCTCTTGGTTTGGGTAGTGGTTTCTTTTGCTGTGAAGAAGCTTTTTAATTTGATGTAGTCCCATAGGTTTATACTTGCCATAGTCTTCTTTGTAATTGGATTCGTTTCATTGAAAATGTCTTTAAAATTTATGCGGAAAAGAGTTCTGTCAATATTTTCCTCTAAGTATTTGATAGTTTGTGGTCTAACATCCAAGTCCTTGATCCACTTGGAATTTACTTTTGTATTCGGTGAAATACAGTGATTCAGTTTCATTCTTCTGCATGTTTCAACTCATTGTTTCCAACACCATTTGTTGAAGAGACTCTGCTTTCCCCATGTAATAGTCTGGGCCCCTTTGTCAAAGATTAGATGTCCATAGGTGTGGGGCAGGAGGAATTTTTTTTCTAAGAGTAAAAATATCTTCCATATTTAGGTGGTTTGAACACAAAAGTTCAATGGTTTCTAATATTTGATTTAAACAGTTAGTGGTCCTGGAGGTGGCTTAGTGGTTAAGGAACTAGACTCTCAAGCATGAGGTCCTGAGTTCAATATCCGGCAGCTCATGTACCAGAGTGATATCTGGCTCTTTCTCTCTCTACTCCTATCTTTCTCATTAATAAATAAATAAGGGAGTCAAGCTGTAGCGCAGCGGGTTAAGCGCAGGTGGCGCAAAGCACAAGGACCGGCATAAGGATCCCGGTTCGAACCCCGGCTCCCCACCTGCAGGGGAGTCGCTTCACAGGCGGTGAAGCAGGTCTGCAGGTGTCTGTCTTTCTCTCCTCCTCTCTGTCTTCCCCTCCTTTCTCCATTTCTCTCTGTCCTATCCAACAACGACAACAACAATAATAATAACTACAACAATAAAACAACAAGGGCAACAAAAGGGAATAAATAAATAAAATAAATATTTTAAAAAATAATAAAATAATAATAAATAAATAAAATCTTTAAAAAAACATTTAAGTTATAGATGGGAAACACACACGAAGAGTGCCGTGAGTACTTCAAGTATTTATGGCTGAAGTTGTAATTTAATAAAGTCTAACTGACCTACAAGTGTGATAGATGATATAACTTACTTAGTAGGAATAAATTTGAGTTTGAGACTCTGACCCTAATCTCTTCCTCTAAATTGCCAAGTTCCAGAAATTCTATCAGTCACTTCTTAAAAAAAAAAAAAAAACATACTGGGAGTGGGGCAGTAGTGCAGCAGGTTAAGCGCAGGTGGCACAAAGCACAAGGACCGACATAAGGATCCTGGTTCGAGCCCTTGGCTCCCCACCTACAGGGGGGTCACTTCACAATCGGTGAAGTAGGTCTTTGGGTGTCTTTCTCTCCCCCTGTCTTCCCCTTTCCATTTCTCTCTGTCCTATCCAACAACAACAACATCAATAACTACAATAATAAAACAAGGGCAACAAAGGGGGATAAATATTTAAAAAATAATTAAAAAACCACATACTATACAAAGTCCTCACTGAATTAACAGTTTGCTACATTGATGGCCTAGTTATTTGCCTACTACCTCCTGGTAGTATGTTTACTTAGATCCATCTAGTGGCCATCTGTTTGGAAAATGTGTTGCTGGCAGAGGAAAGAATCAAAAGATTGAATGGGGCAGACTGATAAGTGCTCATGCTGGTTATGTAGCTCTGGATATTGAACAGATGATCAACGCCAATTTGAGCTATTTGATAGCATTGCTTGGACTTTACATATCTTTACATATCTTGATTCAAAAGAAAACAGGAAATCTAGTTTTTCTTCTTGAGGCTCAGGGAGTCTGAACTGGAATCTTCCTTCTATATCACTCTTTGTTGTTTAGTCTCCCCAGAACCCTTTGGTGCTACTGGCTGCTGTTCTATGAGCAGAAAATCACCTATTTGGATGCTTATTTTCTCCCTGAATGGCTTATTAATTATGCCTTTGCAGTGAGGCCCTGTGTTGGTACATGAAGGGAAGAAGTAAAGCAATGTTTCTCTTCCTCATCTTTAGCTCACAGTATCTGTGAAGAAACAAACAAGAGAAAATATACTACTGACATTTGCTCTTGATGTTGTGGAACAGAAGAGTACAACAGCAGAAGATTTGCAGTTGATGAAGATCTGGGTCTGTGCTTAAGAACCTAGATTTTTTTTTTTCTCTGTTTATTAGAGAGTGCAGTCATTGACATATGGGTATAATTTTTATAGTCAAACACTCTTACTTCTGAGCTAGACACACTCTGCCATGAGTTTAATTTCTCTTTCTTTCTTTCTTTCTTCCTTTCTTTCTTTCTTTCTCTCTTTCTTTTTTAAATATATATATATATCCCCAGGGTTATTGCTGGGGCTCGGTGCCAGCACTTCAAATCCACTGCTCCTGGAGGCTATTTTTCCCATTTTGTTGTCCTTTTTGTTGCCTTTGTTGTGGTTGTTATTGTTGTTATTGTTATAGCTGTTGTTGTTAGGACAGAGAGAAATGGAGAGGGGAGGGGAAGACAGAGAGGAAGAAAGAAAGAAATGAAGTGACCCCCCTGCATGTGGGTAGCTGGGGGCTCTAACCGGGATCTTTACGCCAGTCCTTGCGTTTTGCACCCGCTGCTCTACTGCCCAGCACCCAGGTTTACTTTCTTTTATTTTATTTTATTTATTTATTTTTTTATTTTTGAGAGAGATGCAGAGAGAGAGACACACAGAGAAACACCAGAGTACTGCTCAGCTCTGGTTTATGGTGGTGTGGGGGATTGAACCTGGGACTTAAGAGCCTCAGGCATGAGAGTCTGTTTGCATAACCATTATGTCACCCCCACCCAGGTTTACTTTCTTTTTTTTTTTAAATATTTTATTATATTTATTTATTTATTCCCTTTTGTTGCTCTTGTTGTTTTATTGTTGTAGTTATTATTGTTGTTGTCGTCATTGTTGGATAGGACAGAGAGAAATGGAGAGAGGAGGGGAAGACAGAGAGGAGGAGAGAAAGATAGACACCTGTAGACCTGCTTCACCGCCTGTGAAGCAACTCCCCTGCAGGTGGGGAGCCGGGGTTCGAACTGCCAGGTTTACTTTCTTATCTCCTTGGGAAAGGTGTCTGTAAAACACTGTGAGGTTATTTATTATGGAAACTCTCTCTCTCTCTTTTTTAAAGATTTTATTTATCTATTAATGAGAAAGGTAGGAAGATAGAGAGGAAGAACCAGACATTACTCTGGTACCTCATGCTTGAGAGTCCAGTGCTTTAACCACTGTACCACCTCTCAGACCACTGATGGCAACACTTAAAATTATAATAATAATGTGGAGGATAGATAGCATAATGGTTATGTAAACAGGCTCTCATGCCTGAGGTTCCAAAGTTCCAGGTTCAAGCCCCCACACTACCAAAAACCAGAGCTGAACAGTGCTCTGGTAATAATAATAATAATAATAATAATGATAATAACTTATATAAGGTAAAAACTATTTAGTATTCTTATAATGTGTGCCACTTCTCCCCTGTCCCCAAGTTGCTTTCCTTCGCCTGTCTTGTCCTGTTTCCTAAGTACTTGAGATCTTCCAGGGATTAGGATTATTGGTGTGGATGATGGCTGGTTTCTTTCAAATAGATTACCAGTTCCTGAATTAGGTAGCAATCCCCCCTCCCTCCTGCCTCACCACACACACACTCACAGAAGAGAAACCTGGACTACTCTGAAAAACACAATGGGAAATGGAAGTGACAGTATTCTTTTTTCTTCTTTCTTTCTTTTTTCTTTTTGCCTCCAGGGTTATCACTGGGGCCTGGTGCCTGCACCAGGAATCCACTGCTCCTGGAGGCCATTTTTTAATTTTTTTTTTTTTTAAGGATAGGGCAGAGAGAAATTGAGAGAGGAGGGGAAGACAGAGAGGGGGAAAGAAAGACAAACACCTGCAGACCTGCTTCACTGCTTATGAAGAGACCCCCCTGCAGGTGGGGAGCTGGAGGTTTGAACCGAGATTCTCAGGAGGGTTCTTCTACTTCATACTATGTGCGCTTAACCCGTATGCTGCTGCTCCCAGTGACAGTATTCTTAAACTAGATTAAGCAAAAAATGAAGGAGGTAATGTGGTGTGGTGAAATATAAGATCTATAAACACAGAGGCAAATGGGGGTGTAAAGAAACAAAGTCTAACTAAAGTAAGTGTCGCATAGCAGCTCCTTTAAAGACTAGTCACAAAATACTTGGGAAAATTTCCCCAGACTATACTTACGATTTTCTTGTATTAGATCTATTGAGCTATAAAGTGACTTATAGGTCTTATCAGTGCTTTCCTTTCTACAAATAAAAATTAAAAAAAAGAAAGTGACTTATAATTATACCAGTTCATAATCAACTCTGTTCAAGATTCAATTCTCCCCTCTTCCAAGTTGATGGTCAAATCTCTCTCTCTCCTTTTTCTAGGAAATATTTTTTTCCTTTATTGGGAGATTAATTAATTGTATTTACATTCGACAATAAATACAATAGTTTGTACATGCTGATCAAATCTCTTGATTGAGAATTTTTTTTTTCAACAGAGTTCAGCTTATGGTGGTATGGAGGGTTGAACGTGAGACAACCTCAGACATGAAAGTCACTTTGCATTATGCTGTCTACTCCTACCCTTGATTGAGAATTCTATTTAGAAAGATGTATAAGAAAAAAAGTTGTATCTTGAAAAAGTCCTGTAAAGAATTTCTGGCAAGAAACTGTGTGACATTGACAGTTTCAGATTTTATGTTTTGTATTTGGAATTACACATCTAAAACTCACAATATTATCATATGTATTCTACAAATATTCAGTGAAAACTATTTCATGCCTGTATCAACGGGGGATACATAGATGAGCACACCTGACCCAGGCCCCTCAGGTGTCACAGAGTATGGGAGAAAAATCATCCAGCAAGACATGGTACAATGAAAAAACAAACAAACAAAAAATCTGATAAATGCTACATGGTCCAATGAACATGGTATTGCCTGAACATAAAGAAGCTACCACAAACAGGGTAGATGGAGGAGGAAGGAATTCACCTATGTGTGATATAAACAATTATTTGAGGTGAATGCTGTTATTATCATTCTCTTTTTTATCTATGAGAAAAATAAAAGGAGAGATACTAAGACACTTCTACAATGACACACATTTCTCAACAAAGAGTAAGCTGCTGAGCTGGGATTTGTACCCAGATCTCCATGCTATCAGCCTCTGTGTGGGTGTTTCATTTAGGCACAGTGTTGAGGGCTAGGCAGATTCTGCTGCTGGTTCACCTGTCCAACCACTGGGTAGGTGCCTACTTAGTCAGCCTTTCTTTTTTGTCCCATAGCATGCTAAGCTCTCTAATGAGAAGTATAAGGGCTCACAGCTTTATTTGTGTATTCACAATGTGGTTTTTTGCTATCCTCTACTGGGCATGGACTATGTGGTAGTCGGTCTTTAAAAGTGGTGTAATATTCATATTATTTACATTGGATAATTGCATGCTTTTAATTTGTGGTGTTACAAAAGAGCAGTAAGTTGGTTCAGAAGTACCCCCGCCCCCAAATGTTATTTGATATCTATTAAGTCACATTGCTTTTTTTCACCTCTGTGGAGAAGGAAGGATCCTGGTTTGAGCCCCTGGCTCCCCACCTTCGGGGGAGTCGCTTCACAGGCAGTGAAGCAGGTCTGCAGGTGTCTATTTTTCTCTTCCCCTCTCTGTCTTCCCCTCCTCTTTCCATTTCTCTCTGTCCCATTCAACAACAACAACAACAATAATAACTACAACAATAAAAACAAGGACAACAAAATGGAATAAACAAATAAATATTAAAAATAGACATATTTTTAATCATATGAAATGACTACAGTGCAGTGTATATGAAATCCCTACACAATAAATAGTAACCATGTTGAAAACAAGGGCATTCATCACTGGTGACTTTGTCTAAACTAGACAGTTTAGACAAAGAAGAGATTATTTCAATAGTATTTTCCATCTGAAGACTGTTCAGTAGTTTGCAAACTTAGCCCTAAATTAACTTCGTCTTTTGAGATGAATACTTTTGTTTAGCCCATTATTATAGTATTTAGATTAACTTGTAGGTTTTAACCTGACAGTATGTAAAAGCCAGATCAGGCATATGCTAAGGATCTTTCTGGACCCTGACAGAACTACATTCAGGGAGGAGGACCCAAGTCATTAGTTTGTGATTGATGTTTGTAGAAAGTAATAATTCTACCATTTTATAGATAGAGCAGCTGAGGCACTGAAGGGTTAAGTGACTTCTCTGGATCAGAAGTCTGCTTTGCAGATCCAGGAAAACCAGGCACTAACACAAGCAAACTGTGATTTTGCATTGGATATCTACCAATTCTAAATTATGTGAGGTACAGTTCTTACACCTGCCCATAGGCAGTTCATAAACTGGAACTAGGATGTTGAAATCACTTCTGAGGATGGTCGCAGAAGGATGGAAGCGACCTAAAGTTCTTTTGGTTATCAGAGCTGGCAGAAGTTCCCTATGGACCCTTGATACTCTGCTGATTCCCTAGACTTCTCTCCATGAGGATCCAATCAGCCTCATACCTCTGATGGGGGTGGGGGTGGAGAGCAGGAGGACTGTAAATCTGGGAAAGCTGCAAGAATTTAGGGTCTTGAACTTTATCAGGTTTGAATGTGTGATTGTGAAAGTAAAGAGCAGAGAAATGACAGCACTCAGTAAATCAACTGGAGAGAAGATCGGGACTGTCAGAAGAGAGAGAAAAAAAGGCATATTCAGGACACAAACCCCAGAAAAAGCAGAGAGGGATACATTTTGCAAGTTCCCTGTAGACTTTGCTTTCTGAAAAGCAATTCTTTCTCCTTGATATTTTACCTAAATAAGGTACTCTGTGTTATGGCACATGAATTTTAAAAAAAAGTTATCTTTATTGATGTATAGATATTATTTTAGATGTTGAGTTGTTATAAAGAAAAAAAAACACAAAGAGAATCACCTGGAAAATATCTAGAATGGCCTAGATTTATTTCTATCAATAATGCACTTCATAGCTTCTCAGTCTTTTTTTATTCCTTGGTCAAATGTAATTTAAGTAGAATGTCTTCTGCACAGACAGTAATGCAGTCAAAGGTAAAAATGTGAGAAAAGTATAGTTAGCTCATCAAGTTCATTCAGCTACTCTTTTGCTTCTTAAATCTATTTCCAATCCCAAGGTTGTAATCTGTAAATTGACTCCTTACTGCTTCCTGGAATAGGTGCTACTGAACCTGGGATTCTTTCCTTAGAGCAGAAGGATGAGCTTCAAGATTGCTATCTTTGCCTTATAGACTTTAGAGTTTGTCACTGGCATTTAGGGGGCGTGGGGGGGGGGCGACAAAGAATGTTTCCCTTTCAAAGGAAACAAAAGCAAAGGACCTGTTCATCTCATCCCTCTCCCTACCATAATGCAATAAATAAGGTCCTCACTGATGGTATGGAGAAAAAGCCAGAGACCTCTAGTGAAAAATGGTCTCAAAGTTGACTAAATGCTCAGAGAAGTTCTCTTCTTTAGGGATCTTTAGGGAGTTGGGCCATAGCGCAGCAGGTTAAGTGCACGTGGCACCAAGCACAAGGACCGGCACAAGGATCCTCGTTCAAGCCTGCCACTCCCCAAGCGCAAAGATCGGCTTAAGGGTCCTGGTTCAAATCCCTGGCTCCCCACCTGCAGGGGAGTTGCTTCACAGGTGGTGACACAGGTCTGCAGGTGTCTAACTTTTTCTCCCCCTCTCTGTCTTCCCCTCCTCTCTCTATTTCTCTCTGTCCTATCTTACAACGATGGCATCAATAACAACAATAATAACTACAACAATAAAAAACAAGGGCAACAAAAGAGAAAATAAATAAATATTAAAAAATTTTAAAAGTTCTCTTCTTTAAAGATTCACTTTTATATTAACATATGAGTGTGAGTCACATGAGAGAGACAAGCCAGAACACCACACTGAAACAAGCAGTGCTGGGGATCAAACCAGGAACCCCTGAAGAGCAAATTAGATGCTTTGCTAACTGAGTGATTTCCCTAGTCTCTTTAAGAAGTTCTCTCCTGGGGATGATTGAGTTCTGGATGACAGTTGGATCACACAGGAAATTGAAATCTGAGGACACATATTCATTCATTCCAAAATATTGGTAAGAACAAGTTCACATATACAATATCTAGTATTATTTTTCTCTTTTAAACCAGAGCACTGCTTGGCTCTGGCTTATGGTGGTGCTGAGGATCAAACCTTGGAATCTCCAAAATGCTTATTATTCTTACATATAAGGAATATTTTTCATTTATTATTATTACTTTATTATTTAATTTATTTTTTTCTTTGATTTTTAAAAAATTTTTATTTATAAAGTGGAAATATCAACAAGACCATAGGATAAGAGGGATACACACAGTTCTCACCACCAGAACTCCCTATCCCATCCCCTCCCTTGAAAACTTTATTCCTTCGGGAGTATGGACCCAGGATCATTATGAGGTGAAGAAGGTGGAAGGTCTGGCTTCTGTTATTGCTTCTTCTCTGAAGATGGGTGTTGGCAGGTCAATCCATACTCCCAGCCTGTCTCTTTCTTTCCCTAGTGGGGCAGGAGTTTGGGGAGGTGGGTCTCCAAGACAAATTGGTGGGGTCCTCTGCCCATGAGAGTCAGGCTGGCATTATGGTAGCATCTGGAACCTGGTGACTGAAAAATAGTTAAGATATAAGTCAGAAAAAATGTTGACTAATCATAAACCTAAAGGCAAGAATACTTAATTATTTATTTTTAAATCGTTTTTTATTTTTTAAAATTTATTCCCTTTTGTTGCCCTTGTTGTTTCATTGTTGTAGTTGTTGTTGATGTTGTCGTTGTTGGATAGGACAGAGAGAAATGGAAAGAGGAGGAGAAGACAGAGAGGGGGAGAGAAAGACAGATACCTGCAGACCTGCTTCACCACTTGTGAAGTGACTCCCCTGCAGGTGGGAAGCCAGGGGCTCAAACCAGGATCCTTCCACTAGTCCTTGCGCTTTGCACCATGTGCACTTAACCCACTGCGCTACTGCCTGGCTCCCTATTTATTTATTTTTAACCAGAGCACTGCTCAGCTCTGGCTTATGGTGATGTGACACTCTGGAACCTTAGGCATCAGAGTCTCTTTGCATAACCATTATGCTATCTACTCCCACCCTTCATTTTTTAGTTGTCTTTAATAGTAAGTTTCTTTCTTTCTTTCTTTTTTTTTTTTACCAGAGCACAATTCAACTCTGGCTTATGGTGGTGCGAGGGATTGAACCTGGGACTTGACAGAGCCTCAGACATGAGAGTCTGTTTGCATAGTCATTATCCTATCTAACCCTGCCCAATAGTAAGTTGCACCCACCACCGAAGTTCTCACAAAGTCTTAGAAACTGTTTGATGCTGGGTGTATAGATTGACCTGCCAATACCCATGTCCAGCAGAAAGCAATTACAGAAGCCAGAATGCCCATTTTCTGCACCCCAAAAACCATTTTGATCTATACTCCTAGGGTATGTGTGTGTGTTTCAGGGGGTGATAGGGGAAAGTGACCAGAGGGCTTTGAACTCCAATTTCATGAGGACCTGGAGAGAGAAAAGGAAAAAGGGAGGGACATTTAGATGTTGTAATAGGTGTATGTGTGACTTGGAAAGGAAGAGATGGGACCAAAGAGGGGGAAAAAAATGTGTGTGGGGGAGGCAAATGTATACAATATAGACAGATGGTTGTAGAAATAATAATTAACCCATATCTGCAATCGTAGGAGAACTTGTTCTTTTTTTTTTTTTAAGGTAATTTCTTCTTCCTTCCTTTCTTTCTTTCCTTTTGTTGCCCTTGTTGTTTTATTGTTGTAGTCATTGGATAGGATAGAGAGAAATGGAGAGAGGAGGGGAAGACAGGAGGAAAGATAGACACCTGCAGACCTGTTTCACCTCCTGTGGTGGTGAACTGGATCCTTAATCAGTTCTTCCTGCTTTGCACCACCTGTGTTTAACCCGCTGCGCTACGCTACCACCTGGCTCCCTTAGGAGAACTTCTGTAGCTTACAATGGAAGGGATAGGATACAGAATTCTGGTGGTGAGAACAGTGAGGAGTTGTATCCCTGTTACCTTGTAATTTTTTTTTCTTTTGTTACCAGCTCTGGTTTATGGTGTTGTAGGGGATTGAACCTGGGACTTTGCAGCCTCAGGCATGACAGTCGCTTTGCATAACCATTATGCTATCTCCCCCCTTACCTTGTAATTTTCTAAATCACCATTAATTCACTAATATAATTTTTAAAATAATAAAAAAGAAACAAATTGTTTGCTTTTTTTTCCAAGTTTATGTGTATCAGTTCTCTAGGTCCTGTATGAGTGAAATCATCTGGTACTTGTCTTTCATTTCTTTACTTACATATAAGAAATCTTAGGGCAGAGGGTAGATAGCATAATGGTTATGCAAACAGACTCTCATGCCTAAGGCTCCAAAGTCCCAGGTTCAGTCCCCTGCACCACCATACGCCAGAGCTGAACAGTGCTCTGGTTAAAAAAAAAAAAAAGTTAGAAATCTTACTTATCTCAATGATCCTGTAAGGAAGTTACTTTTATCATTCTCATTTTACAAATGTGGAAACTAAGACACAGAAAAGTCAGTCAACGTGTTTTGATCAGGCAGCAAGGAAGTGGTGAAGTCAGAACTCAATCCCAGACAAGCTGTTCTCCAGTCTTTTAAAATATATATTATCTATTAATTATTTTAATGAAAGAGAGATAAAAAGAGAAAGATCAAGAGAAAGAGCAAGAGAGCAACCAGAGTACTGCTCAGCTCTGGCTTGTGGTGGTGCTGGGATTGCACATGAGACCGCTGAGCGTCAGGCATGAAAATCTCTTTGCATAACCATAATGTTATCTCCCCAGCCCTTCTTCTCTCTTTCGTCCTAGAAATTCAGTGTGTATTTACCACAGGGAGGTGAGTAATCATTCCTATGTGTCAACAAATGTACTGCAAACCACTAAACTCTTCCCCCACAAAGTGATGCATACTATTAGGTTTGAATTGCTATGATTATTTGATTCAAAGAAATAGTTAATTTTGCTATTTTAAAAAAATCCAGTATGTGAACTAGAAGGGACTTCCTCCTACTGCCCCTCCCCCCTTTAAACAAACCATGAAGTCTAGAGGATGAGCTGAGTCTGCATACTTTTCCAGAAAAAGAATAAAGGCTCTGAAATCCTGTCTTGGAAGTTGTGGTGCTTTGCCCACCTGACTTGACAGAATTCCAGCCTTCTAGACTGTAAACACTTCAGAAGTAGGGGCTACCTCTTCTATTCTTTGTACAGGGAACACTCAGCAATACTAGGCAAGTGCAGTGAAGCAAAGGTCTGCACACAGGCAGACAACCCTTTGGTCATAATTCTCTGAATATCTGCAACATAGCAGGATACAGATTCCATAGTTCTGTGTAGCAAATGCAGTAATTTTTAATTTCTCTGGTATTTCTTTTCCTTACTTGACTAGAGGAGTGTTATAAATTCTCAAAAGCTTACCTCCTTTTTCTGCTTCCCCTTACCAGCACCCCCCCCCCACACACACAGTAGACGTAAGGGGTAGGATGGAGGACATTCAGAAATGTCTCTGAGGACCTAGGCTCAAGCCTCTGATCCCTCTTGTGGGGGGAAAGCTTCATGAGTGGTGAAGCTGTGCTGCCTGTGTCTCTCTGTCTCTTTCCCTTTCTATCTCTTCCTCTTCTCTCAATTTCTCTACCTCTATAGAGAAAGGTCTCTAGGCTGAGACAGCCCTCAGACAATGGTATCTGGACTCTGACCCTAGAATCAACATTGTCTGCATACCTAATGATTTTAGCAAAATCCAGGGAGAACCCAAGTCCAGTCTGACTAGTAGTGTGGAAGTTTCTGCATCACTTGCTTTCCTCTTCATGGGAGCAGAAGTGATCTCTTTCTCCTAGAGCTTTGCTTTGATTCACACTGAGTTTCTCATCTTTAGAGTTTGTGTGTGGGGGTTGGGTGTGGGGATAGATGGCATAGATGACTTTGGATTTCGTGGTATATGTGTGAGACATGAGCTTCTAGGACCCAGCATGAGGTGACAGACAGAAGTGAAAGATATTGGATTGCCTTTTGGAATTCACAGTCCTGTCTCCCACATAACCAAAGAACAGATGGGGAAGGCAGCAGAACCCACCCACTGCAGAGGAGCCAGGGGGTCTCTTTAGTCTCTCCTCCAGCCTCCCCGCCCCCAATATACAAAAGGCTTCTGGGTGTGTGTGCTCATCTACACAAGGGGAGGAGAAATTACGTAGTGAGGTAAATCCTAAACGTTGTGTCTGATTTCCCAAACCCATTTTCCAGTTCTGGACCAGGAAACTAATAGCCCCAGTTTCAACTTTAGGGAAAGGGCGCACCCCCCCCCCCCAGGCGCACCCCTGCCCTACTGGCAACCCCAACTTTATGTAGTAAAACAAGTGATGTCGATGGTGGAAAACACTGTACTTCCCAATCCGGTCAGCCTGGAAGGGAGTGAATGGTGGACCTCTCACCTGCCGACCCTCACTTACCCTTAGCTTGGCGGTTCCACCCAACCGGGATCACCGCTTCTGAACGGTCTGTTCACCACCCCCAGAAGTGGAGCAACACTTGCAAAACCACAGGGAGTGGCCCAGAAGGTCGGGGTGGCTTGATTTTGTCACGTTACCCGCTATCAGAAAAGCATTAAAACGGGTTGGCAACTATGCCCCACTGAGGTCAGCGAAGTGTTCTTTCCTTTCCTTTCTTTTCTCCTGCAAAGTGAGAGACGGTGTGTCTGGGAAGCGTAGCTTCAGCCCTGAGTGGCCCGGCTCGAGGCCGCAGGGCCTGGCACCCCAGGGCTCGGCCGCATTCTTCGTGGACACCCGGGAGTGTCTCGGCGCCGGCGTGGAATGTCTTTATCGGAACCGAGAGCCTCTAGCTTCTCGGCGCCTCCACGGAGTACACCTTTCCATCTCCCGCGACACAGCTCGGGCCTAAAAGCTGGATTGATTTGGCTAAAAGCAGCCTTGGGGAAAAGGCAAAGGCAGGGGGGAATCTTTCGTCGGTCATTGGGTGGCCCCGATAACAAGCTTTAAAAAGAGAGAGGGGAGAAGAAAGTAAAAAGGTTAATGGATGAGGGGCGGGCTGGGAGGCGGGCGGGCTGGGAGGCGCCCTGCGCGGGGCTTTTACCGCGCCCTCTCCGCCGTCCCTTAACAGCCCTAACAGCCGAGGCTGCGGCACATCGAGCCACGTCCCCAGGACGCGGGGAGGAATGGCACTGCGGTCACCTCCCGAGCCTCGTACCGGGCCGGGGCAGGGACAGGCTGGCGGCGGGGAGCCTGGGAGGGAGGAGGGGACCTGGGAGCCGGGAAGCGAAGAGGGGACCTCGGAGCGGGGGAGGGAGGAGCACTCGATGCTGCCACCTCCACTTGAGGTGTCCTGGACTCTGGGGATCCCCTGGGGCCGGGCAAGACAGACGTTGTAAGAGAGGAGACCCCATAAATCCGGTTGGGATTATGAAAAAAAAAAGTGGAAGCATAAATTTAGGAATTGTATTCACCCCCCTGCCCTATCTGAAATGTGGGCTGGCGCGGTCATGAGCTTTGTGAAATGGGTCTCAAAGCATTCTGGGGATGCGGGTCCTCGCCAGCCAGATGCGTGTTAAATACGAGTACAGATTCAATGGCCTCAGAGCCGCAACTGGCCGCGGAGCCCCAGCCCCAGCTGCGGTGCTGCGGTTGGGTTAGAACACATGTGCGAGGCCCAGACCATCAGCCCCCCCCCCCACGCCGCGCTCAGGGCCAGTCTTGGTGGGCGGGAAGGGAGAGCCTGGAGGGACCGCGGGCTCCTGAGGGGCCACTTCTAGGGTCTAACAAGTCTAAAGAGAGATGATTTCGTTTCTGGCTAGCAACGTCCCCAAGTAGAGACCCGGGGAAGGGGAGAGAAGAGAAGGACCCATAGAGAAGGGCCATTTCTAAGAACCTGCCCAGCTACACGGACACTATGGGGGTTGGGAGGTCTTCTCTAGCTCTTGCCTTCTCTTTGGTTCGAGGTGCAAGTCTCTCCACACACCCTATTCCTCCCTTGTTGCAGAACCAGCCTGGGTGCTCAGAGCAGCGACTGGCCTAGGAGCCAATGTGTGCTTGTGTGGAGTTGGGGTGCATGTCACAATGAAAATCTGGAGATCACTCCTCGGGGTAATCTGCATATTGAAAGGGTCGAGTAGTCTGACTTTGTTTGTTTTTAGGTTACAGACTAAAACAAAAATACACAAAACCCAAAACAAACAAACAAACGAACAAAAAATAGTTCTGTCCCCCTTCCTTTGGTTAGAAAATCAAAACCAATTTGTGACTCTGCAAAGAATAAAAGCCCACAAATTATTTTTTAAAAAAAAGTACGTGTGTGTGTGTGTGTGTGTGTGTGTGTGTGTGTAGAGTAAGTACTTTGAAAGGAACCTGAAAATCAGCACAGGGTGAAGGCAATCAATATCTGCTCATCTGGCTTCCAGCATAGGTGGGCCATGGCACCTTCAGATCAGCTTGGGGGAAAGCAGGTCCCTTGGGGGTCAGGTGCTGTTCTAGGAAATCCATACCGGACCCTCTGGTCTGCACTTGTGAAAATAAAGAAGCACACAAAAGGAAACAGTGGAGTCCTGACTCCTTCGTACTCAAGCTTGGAGGCCATTGAATCTGTACTCCGATTTAGCCAAGAGATTGACTTGTTAACCTACCTTCACTAGGAAAATCCATCCGGAGATAGAAATGCTAAGTCTGCCTTGAAGAGAAAGCATTTCCAAACAGTTGCATTGAAAGGAAAACAAAACATTTAGGCAAATGCTTACAAATGAGCCTTTGAAGAGAGAGAGAGAGAGAGAGAGAGAGAGAGAGAAATAACACTTTGGAGTCTATGTAAAAACCAAAAGAAAGGCAAAGGCCAGGTTGGAATTAGAAAAAGGCAGCAACCAGACTCCCTTTTCATAGTCGCGTTGGATCGAACTCTGGTTAAAGTTTAAAGCCCCTGGATCCTGCTCCAGCTGTCAGTCTCTGTTCCAGGGTTTTCTACCTTCAGTCTGGGAAATGTGGCCACACTGAAATTAGGAGATGCAGCATTGGTTGGGGGAGGCACAGAAGAGTGTAATAAAAGTGACTAAATTAGATGAGAATGGTTTATAGACCTTCTTGCTAGCAATTTAGCATTCAGAAGAGTTTAACAGAAATTTACAACGAAGAATAAAAAAGGAAAGAAAGAAAATAATCATCGCTAACTTCCTTCACCACGGGCCCTCCTCCGCTATGCAGCCAGGCCTGATTCCCTTCTCACACAGGTTCATAACTCAGATTATACTAAGAAACCTCCACTCGGCCAAGGAGCCTCCAATTTCTTCAAACCAACTTTTACAATGCTCCTACCCACACCAGCTCAACTCTACTTAGGCTTCTTTTCCTGCCCCAAATGGGGGGGTGGGGTTGTACACGACAAATAGATAAAATTTCCAGAGTACAGACACCTTAAGAAAAACTACCCTTTAGGGCATCGATTTACCTGGGGAAGAAGTGTTAAAATAATCCATGCTCCCTAAACAACTTCTTAGTTAAAACCTTCTCTTTTGTGCCGTCAGGGGTCATGTCTGTCGGAAGAAATCCTGTGTATGTAGTAGTGGTGGTGGGGGGAACCGAGACATACACCACAGCTCCCACCGCGGCGGGATTTGTGGCGGTCAACTTGTTGCTGACAGATTGGCGCCGATAACCCCGCGACGCTCATTTCCAGTCCCTTTGCTGGCTGAGGATCATATCAGTTTGTATACAGTGGGGACAGCTGCTTGGAGGGGCGTGTTTGTATGGGGGGAAGCCATGTTTCGTGCCGGGTCCAGGGCAGGTGACCCCCGCCCCCACCTTTCCAATGCCCTGAAACTTACCTGAAATTCTTCAGGGAAAGCTCAAAGGGCTAGATAGAGTCCTTGCACATGACTGACAGAGGGAGCCCCGTTCTTACCTGCGCACTTTATACTCTGCACCACCTCGAATTCAAATAGCCTAAAGCTTAGCTGCTTCCCTAAGGTGAGTTTGCCACAAAGTCCTAGGAATTTAATCTATGTATGTAAGAAATAATAATAATAATAATAGTAATAATATCAGGGCGGAGATGAGGAGCTGTCACAGAACCCTCGATTCTTGAGGGCCGCCTCGACCTCAACTCCCGGGTCTCCAAAAGAGGTCGGAGAAAGTTTAAGGTCGGTGGCACGCCACCGCGGGGCAGAACGCTCAATTCACGTTGAGGGAGGCTGGCCTGCAGAGGAGAGCACCGCCCCCCGAGCCGGTCCTCTGATTCTGGGGGCGCGGTGACCCAGGCTTTGGCGCGCCTTTCTCACTGCTGTGACTGCGCGGGGCTGCGCACTCAGTTCCTCCCCGCCACCCCCACCCCCACCCCCGCCCCGTGGGTGCGTGTGTAACTGGGGGCGGGGAAAAGCGCTCTGCAGCGGGCTGGGTGTGGGTCGTGGGCTAGCTCAGGCTTCCTGCCACCTCCTCCCCTCCCCCAGCGGCTTGGGCCGGGCGCCCCAGGGATGGACTCTCCCCACTCCGGGCCGGCACTGGAGGCTCAGCCCACACCCTCGGGCGGCTCGGCGGGCGCGCATTGTCTGCCCCGAGGCGTGCTCCCCCTCCCCCGCCCGCCGTCCCGTCACCTCCCCACCCTATGCTTTCCCCTCCCCTCTCTCCAGCCCGCTCCTCCTCCTCTTCACCTCCAGCGCCCGACAGCTCGCAGAGCGCAGTTCCGACCCACAGCCTGGCACCCTCCTGCGAGTGCTGTTTATTTAGGCTCGGTGAGTCCAATCAGGAGCGCAGGCTGCAGTTTTCCGGCAGAGCAGCAAGAGGCGCCTCCTCTCTCCTTTTTATTCTCCTGCCGCGGCGCGCAGCCCCGGGACTCGCGCTCGCCTGCCCGCCAGCGCCCTCGGCCTCTGCTCTCGCTGGCCCGCCCGCCGGGGAGCGGGAGCACCCTCCGCCGCCCTGCTCCCACTTCAGGCCCACTTCAGGTTCGTCTGCCCGCCCCTTGCTCTTCCTTCTCTCTCTTCATCTTCTTCATCCCCTTCCCCACCATCGCTGGTCCCTCGACCTTGTCTCCCGGCCGCTCCGAGGGTCTTCTCTCTCTACCTCCGCAAACTGTAGCAGCTCCCAGATTTCCCGGGACACTGCAGGCCCACTTCTGGTTTCTTTTCTTCTCCCCGAAGTGCTTATCTGCGCTGAGTTATCTCGGCGCGAAGGGGCGGGAGTCGGCAGTCGGGCGGGCCCGGAGACTTAGAGCTATCTAGCCGGTGTGTGTGTGTGTGTGTGTGTGGGGGGGGTGGGCACCATAGCTTTTAGCTTGGTTATCTCCTACCGGCCGACGCGCTCTGGAAAAGGAGCCAGGAGGAGGCCAGGCCGGGTGCCTTTCCTCCACCCCCTGGGGGTCTCCCTGTCATTCTTCCTGTCTGCCTTTTGGGGTGGCCTCGGCTCCGGGGCGGTCTCACGCCCCCCACCCTTGGGTAACCCCCTCTTCTCTGCACTCTGCCGCAAGCCATCTGCCCGCGGAGCGCTGCGGCCTTCCTACTGTCTGAGTTGCTGCGGGGTTGGCGCGGGTGGCCCGACGGGCGGCCGTGGGCGCGCACTGATGCCCGCAGACGTGCGCTGCGACCAAGGTGCTTGGGGATTTGTTGGGGTGCGATCCCAGCCCCGCGGCACCCCGCACTCCCCCGAGTGGAAGTTCCGAGCCTGCTGTCTCGGCCTGTCGCTCCACTTTCCCGGGCCGGGCTGCATTTCTCCCCAGGACTCGCGCTCTGTATAGTTCGCTGGGTCTGGGAGGCGCGGGGAGAGCCAGCCTGGAAGAGGGCAGCGGTTTCGTTTTCGGGGGCAGGTTGTAGTCTTTGCGCTAGTAGTTTCCACGCGGACAACCGTCACGATGCAGAGCTTGGGGCCTGGGGCACCGTGCAGAGACGGGACAAGGCGGTGCCCACACGCACAGCCATTAAAAAAAGAAAACTTTTGTGTGTCCTGGGCCGGGAGGAAAGCCACCTTGGGGCGGAAGGAAAGCCTGGGCCAGCCTCCGTCACCCCCGGGAAACGGAGCGCACAGGATGCTTCACTGGGGGAGGGGGTGAGCGAGGGGGGCGGAGACCCGGTTCCTCTGGGGTCCTGTAGTGGCTGCTGGGGGTCGCACCCCCACTTTCTCTGCGCCCAGGGCAGAAGCAGGAACTGGGAAGACTCTCCACAGTAAGGCAGGGAGTGTGAAAGTGGACTGTACTGCTTGCACGTCTGCTCACTCCATTCTGTTTCTCCAACTGTCCCCCCCCCCCCCCCCCAGGACCCAGAAGTCTGTAGAAGCTCGGGAACCCTGGGCCTGCCCAAGCTAGCTGGGGCGACGGACATCAGCGACTCCAGAGCCACTCTAGCGTGGGGGCCCTTCATGCCTTCTCCCCCCACCTCGTCTTCCTCCTCCTGCTGCTGCTCCCTGGGTGGGGATCGCGGTCCCGGCGACGCCTGCAGCTGCACGACGCCAAAGCGCCACCCCGAGACGGCGGCGGGTCCTTCGCAGCTGGCCATCCCCTTCGGAGCCTCTGAGACTGCAGACGCCAGCGACTCGGGGGCCTTTCCAGCGCGGGAGTCCTTCATGCCGCCGTCCCCCACCTCGTCCTCGTCCTCCTGCTGCTGCTCCCGGGCCGGGGAGCGCGGCCCCCGCGAAGCCTGCAGCTGTCGGACCCAGAAGCTAGACACCGAGGCGGCTGCGGGGCCGCCTGCCCGTTCGCTCCTGCTCGGCCCCTACTCCTCGCATCCCTTCGGCGCTCCGCACGGGCCCGCGGCGCCCGGGGTGACAGGCACCCCCGGGAGCGCCCTGTCGAGCTGGGAGGACCTCCAGCTCTTCACTGACCTCGACCAGGCTGCCACCGCCAGCAAACTGCTGTGGTCCAGCCGCGGCGCAAAGCGGAGCCCCTTCGCCCCCGAACAGCCCGAAGAGATGTACCAGACGCTGGCGGCCCTCTCCAGCCAGGGCCCAGCCGCTTACGAGGGCGCGCCCGGCTGCTTCGTGCACTCGGCCACCGCGGTCAGCTCCCCGGTTTACGTGTCCACGGCGCGCGTGGGCTCCATGCTGCCCGGCCTGCCGTACCTCCAGGGCCCGAGCAGCGGGCCCGCCAACCACTCGGGGGCCGCGGGCGCGCACCCCGGTTGGCCCCAAGCCTCTGCCGACAGCCCCCCGTACGGCGGCGGCGGAGCGGCAGGCGGTGGGGCGGCGGGCCCCGGGGGCGCGGGCTCGGCCGCTGCGCACGTGTCGGCGCGCTTTCCCTACCCTACCCCCTCCTCGATGGCCAATGGCGTGGCACGGGATGCTGGGGGCTACGCGGCAGCCGGCAGTGGGGCCGCCCCCGGGGTGGGCGGCGGCGGCGGGCTGGCGGCCATGGGCGCACGCGAGCACCAGTATAGCTCCCTGAGCACCCCGAGGCCGCTGAACGGAACCTACCACCACCCACATCACTCCGCCCCCTACTCGCCCTATGTGGGGCCGCCGCTGACGTCTGCCTGGCCCGCAGGGCCCTTCGAGACCCCGGTGCTCCATAGTCTGCAGAGTCGCGCCGGCGCCCCGCTCCCGGTGTCGCGGGGCCCCAACGCAGGTAAGCGGCTTCGTGCTGGGGCCGGGGGTCTGGATGGTGGGCGACTGCTTGTAGAACTTGGAGTCCTGCCACCTTTGCAGGTGCATGGTAGGGCGATCAGGTGGGCTAGATGCCTGAAGTGCTGCCGATTATTGCAGACTGACTCGGTTCCTTTCCAGGAGAGCGAGTACAAACATCCCGTGCACACAACACGGGTCTTTCTCTGCCTTGGGAAGCTCTGGGGAGCTGATTAATTCTGACTGCGTGGGTAACTGGCAGAAACGATCCCAGACGAGGCTTGATACACTTTCTAGCCACAAACAGGCTATCTCACTCAGTTCAGCTCTCCTAAGGTGAGGCTTGTGTTTTCTTCCATGAGGGTCAAGGCATCTTCCTGTCCCCTGGGAGGAGACTAGGAAAGGAGAGGACAGGACGCCTGGCCTCCTGACATCCCTGAGGGAAAGCTGGAGGACAAGCTCTTAGGGTACCAGCTGGGCGAAGGTAGGGCTACTGAGTGTTTTTGTTTGCCTTTCACCAGGCTGATACCAGGGATCCTGGGACACATACTCATTCTTTCAGAGTTTAGCTGATTTTTTGTTGTCCATATGCTAAACTCCATTCCCACCCATATTCCAGGGAAATTTGGGGATGACTGGGGGAACCCCCCCACACACACACACACTTCTTTTTTCTTCCCTCAAAAATACCTGGAGACAGCCCATTTTGAAAAGTGCTTTTTTGACTGAAGCCGGGAAGGGTGTGAATTGTCTGGCTGGACAAAGGCATCTGGACTTACCTTTACTATATTTTGGGTTCTCAGTGCTTTTCAGGGCTCTTTTATTTAACCTGATAAACTTATAAAACCAAACCTTTTTTTTTTTTTTCTGTTTGAGGTGAGCTTTGGCAGCCACCTCCATCTGAATTTACCTAGTATTGTCTTGGGTTTTTCCTGAGAGCCTCAGTCCATTTAGGGACAGTAAGTGTTTTGGGGACCCTAACAACTTTGTTCAGAAGCATATTTGAAACATCAGGCCTGAAAATCAGGGTTTTGATTTGAACAACCCTCTTCTGCTAACACTGAGGGTTTTGGGTAATTCACCCTCCTGCCAGCTCTAAGACTTTGCTCTCAAAATTCCAATTTCTCCCCAACAAAACTGGTGTCTTTAAAGAGTATCTAGTGTGTGTGGGGGGAATGTTACTGAGATTTGGTTGCTTAGCACTGTCTTCTTACAACTTAGGGATCTGTGTCTAGCTGTAGCAGAGATGGGGAGATCATCAAAGGGTGAGAAGGTGGAGGTGGTTAGAGTATAAGGCTTTATGTAAGTGGGGAATACAGCAGGAAATCCTAAAGGTGTGTGTTGGATAGAGGACAGCTGAAGTTGGAGTGATTCAATTTAGTGTGATTTAGTTTGTTGATTGAATTTAGTGTCATCACCATATTTCTGGTGTAAAAAAAAAAAGTAAAGTAATCCAAAAGATGTGTAATTGATCTTCAAATGTTTAAGGTAACTGGTTCTGTATAGGAATCCCATTAGGGTATGATCTGTAGGCAATTCATGCTTTGTTTCATTTTAAATTTAGTCTATACTCTCACCTACCCCCCCCACACCTTCCGTAAGGACACTAAATTATGAAAACTGTAAAAAATGGGAAGGAGGACTGGAAAGGCAATGATCCTAACTTTGCTGTCCTCACAGCTGTGCTGGAGAGACCTATCCTCAGTCTCTCTTAATCTAGCTCTGCTTCACTTTTTTAAAAAAAGATAATTTTAAAGACATGCATAAATTTATACACCTAAAACTGGAGTGTCGAGCTTTCTCACCTTGAAGTGTGGAGACCTTTGAGAAGCTGCTTCAGACACTCCTGCCTTCTACCCTCCTCCCCCATTTTGGTGATGGGTCAGTGGTAGGGGTCTTCACCCAGTCCCTATACCCAGCATCCTAAACTCTTGAGTTCATGGCCTGCCCTACTCCCTGAATCATTCCAGCTGTTAATCAGGGGCAGGCTGATGAATGGGCTGCTAGTGAAATCAGATTTTGTCATGTGTATTTTAAAACAGGTAGTTATTTCATATTTTAGGTGATTAGAGGGTTGTGTGGCCACTGGGTGAGGGGTGAGAAAAGGTAGGGAAAGAACAGGAGTTACAGATTTTATTGAATTAAAATAAGTAAACAAGTAAACTTCTTACCTTTGTCCAGAGTGGATTTGATACAAGTTTTGTTTGAGGTTTTCAGATGGTTAGAGAGTCTTACCTGTAGGGTTCACACTGCCTTCTGCTGGGAGACTTTATTGTTTCTAGCCAAGGGGAAGGAAGCCAGGCAAAGGGCCGGCTTCTCCAGGAGAGAGGTTCTGATAGGTAACATTTTAAAGTCAACAACAAAGACAAATACCTTGTTTAACTTCAGTGTCCTTGAAGTCCTGAGCATTTTACTGATTACTGCAGTCAATAGTGGCTTTTAGGGTGGAGAAGAATAAATCTTTGTGTGGACGTGTTCTAAGTTGTGGTATCCCCATGGCAACTTTGAACATAGTTGTGTAGGATGCTAGTTTCTTTCAAATTTATTTCTTGAGAAAAGAGATTTGCCTCTTAGAGCAAATAATATTAGTAAAGAGTTAAGGCATTGTTACATCACTCACATTTAAATATCATTAGAAGAAATAGTTGGTGGTAGACAGAGAAAGGATAAAAAGGACTCAGTAACAGAATCTTCAATAAAACTGTAAAATACCCTAAAATACAATACTTTAAATGCCTAAAATGTGGTGATTATTACTTTAAAATTGTAAAATGATTCAGAAATATTTTAAAGTCAAATGGAAATATTTAAGCCCTCTATTTAAATGAGTTCTTATATTTAAAAACTTACTTAATATATATATTTGTTCATATCAACAGTTTAAATTACTTGTGAACCAAAAACTAGCAAAGTCACACATTTATTTAGATAGGCTTCATGAGTTGACATTTTTAATACAGGAAAACAGGAAATAGTTTTACTTAGAACTATCACAGTAAATTTCTGAATCAATAAAATATCAGTCACTTATAAAGTTTTTGCAAATAGGGACAATCATTAGATTTAGTTTGAAATCAGAATAGTAGTAGTAGTGTTTGGCTGTCTGCTTGTTATTGTTAGTGCTATTGTTCTGCCTCTCTCACCTGTGTCATTTCCTAATCAATTCCAACTTCCCATACCCCCTTTTAAAAGCAGGAAAAAGAGAAAGAAAACGGTAACATGTATAAAATACTTCCAGTGACTTGACATAAGCAAGACAAAATCAGAACAAAACCTAACCGATCCCCAAGCAGATGAAAGTGTATTGGTGGCTCCTTGGCAGGGGAATCTGAGAGGGAGAGATGGTCAGAACTCACACCATGGCCCTCGCTTGGGCCAAATGGAAGTGTTGTAGTTAAATGGACGTTGGCTACGAAGACCCCTTTGCCCCCCACCTCTAGCTCATCTTAGCCCTGAGGGCCTTGGGGACAGAGGGTTTGGCCTCCCATTCCAGCACCGTCTTCGACTTGGATGGGTTCCGGGGTTCATCAGTGTCAGGTCAGCAGATAGGTAGCAAGCACATCAGCACAGGCTCTGGGGGCAACTGAGCAGCAACCCTTAGAGCAGGTCTCCAGGGGAAGCGGGGCAGCAAGCGTCCAGCGCCGCGACTAGGGGGCCAGGAACCCGGCGGGTGTGGTCTTGGGGTGACTGCGCGGAGGGCAGGGTGCAGCGGGCCTTAGCTAACCCCGCCTGTTCTGCTTTCATCCGCAGACCTGCTGGAGGACCTGCCGGAGAGCCGCGAATGCGTCAACTGCGGCTCCATCCAGACCCCGCTGTGGCGGCGGGACGGCACGGGCCACTACTTGTGCAACGCCTGCGGCCTCTACAGCAAGATGAACGGCCTCAGCCGGCCCCTCATCAAGCCGCAGAAACGTGTGGTGAGTGCGGGCGCCGCCCTGCCCCGCGGCTCGGCCGTGGGCTAGAGGACCCTCCTCAGGGCTCCCAGCGCTCTATGCCCGCGGGGTGAGCGGGAGGATCCGCGGGCTCCTTGCGCCTCCCAGCGGGACCCCAGGGCTGGGCAAAGCTGTGACCTCCACCCACTCCGCGGCTCTCCGTTTGCGGCCATGGCTAACGATCTAGAGGGAGTGCAGCTGCAAGTAACCTTCCACTACAAGTGATCTTCTTAAATAGGAAGGGGGGAACGACGACAAGCAAGGTGTATAGTATGCTACCCTATCTTTTTTTAAAGCACAAAATTGCACATTTAAATCTGTACATGTCGTTCAGAAGTACCTAAAATGTACAGTTTGGGAAGGATACACACGAAAACGGTAATCTTACTAGAAATGAGTGATTTCCGGGACAGCAGTGCTTGCCTATAGCAGTGTAGGTGAGGTGAAGAGCTTATGATACTGGGTACTCTTTGCTCTGATTTGGCTTTTATGCTGAGAAAACCCAAATGCTTCACAACACCAATGTGGAAGCAACAAAAATCCACTCAGTGGTTCTACCCACTTCTACCTTCAGCTTCTTTTAGGGGCCCTTTCATTTTAGCCCAGCTAAGGGTTTCTCTGATTAACCCCTGCTCAGAGCTGAAACGGATTTAGCTCCACATGTTAGAAGTCTTCTGAATTGCCTTTGATTCTAACAAAAGTCTACTTTCCAGCCATTATTATTTTGAAATTTGACCATTTAGAGAATTATAGAGAAATTAAAATGCAGCCTGTATACTGAGTTGAAGAGTTTTATCAATCTGAACAGTTTTTTTTTTTTTTTTTAAGTAGGGCAGCTGATTTTCTTCAGGGATTAATCTGATTGTCTTTTTGAGGGTTTTAGAAGGGTGGGGTGTTTAGTGCTCTAATAATTAGACAAAAGTAAAGCTTCTACACTCCACTGTAACGCTAGCATTTGTTTAGCCAAACACTCACATCCGGAAACCTTTTAGTTGGAATAGAATATTTTATAGCTAAGAAGCTAGGCATCTTGAGTATCTAATTTATTTAATTGTTATACTCTAATTAGCAGGAACAAATGTTCCACATGTTGTTTGTGTTAAATAGATTAGAGTGAAATTGCATTACAATGTAAGTCTGACACCTTAAAGAGAAGCAATTAGTTTTATGGCTGTTTTGTTTTTAATGCATTTAAAATCAAATGGTCAGGGTTAATTTAATGAGTGTGTGTGCTTTAAACTTGTTACAACCTCCTTACCACTTCAGTTTTTCTTCAAGGGGCTTCTTAACTTCCATGCCTCTTTCCCATGGTTTTCATTTTTTATATTAAGAAAAGGTAATTGAAGATATATTCTAAGGAAGCTCTTGTCTTCATATGTTAGCCAATATATAAGCAACAAATTTTTTGGGGGAGGGGGAGAGGAACAGTTGAACTGAGAACTAAATGAACTTGCAATCACACATACTCTACATTAAACAAACTGGTTGCTCAGTAGCCATTTTGGTTCCTTTGCATTAAAAATTTGATGTAGTAACTCACCGTTTGTTTCATGCACTTACTTAGGAGTAAAAATAACCAGAAACCCCAAGTTTTTAATCACTGAGTACATGAGTTTTTCTTTTGTATAGCAGGTGTCTTATAGTAACCAAGGTCAGCCAATATGCTCTGAGTGAATGAGTTATAAATGGTACCAATTGTAGGGTGTGTCTATCAATTAGTTATCCTTGTGGGCTTCTTAGTTATGGTCTTGATGGATATAAGCTTAGTTCTCAGAGAATGTTGAACTCAGGTTTGTTTAGCCAGCAGTACAGAACCAATCACTGTGAATTTGAACTTGCAATGCATTGCAAAATAGGAGATTTATGGTGTAACCTGGATTCCTTGTGGGAGAGATATAACTGAGATCATTTGTTACAGGGAACTTTTATAGCCCATTCACCTTCATTTCACATGTTTATGGGCATTGACTTCACTTATGATCTGCAGTTGACAGTTGTAAAGTTCTTTGTTGTAATGGCAAATTCTGATAACAGGTTTGCTTCACACTGGCTCCAAATTCCACTGGAAACTGTCATAAATGGCCTATTTATAAAATAAGCCTTTCTGCCCCTAGCTTACTGGTTCACATTTATGAAGAGAAAGAAATACTCTCTTAGGAAAATTTTCTTTTAACCTTGAAAAGGAAAAAGAAGCCCTGATGTGTGTAAGATTTTGTGTTTTCATTGTTTTGGCAAAGTCATCTCTCAAACAGGTCTTCTGTCAGTGGGGCATATTCATTTCAACCCAAAGTCAAATAGATTCTCAGTGCTAACCTTTAAGAAATGTTGCATTGCTGAGGTTTGCCCAGTGTCTTTGTTTTTATGATTTGTCTGTGAAGAGTAGTGCAAATATGAAAGCATTCAAACTGTACAGGTAAAATTCAGTTTTGTCTTTTAAATTCGCCAATGTTGATCTTACACTAGGAAATTCTTTTAGTTTGAATTTTCCATGCTTACCCCATTTATAATTTTTTTGTCCGTTCTTAATAGATATTCTTAAATTGAAAGAACTAGCTTCCAAAGTCTGTAACTTTCAGCTTGATTCAGTCTCTGCATCTTTTTTTACTTTTTGCTGAAGTCCAAGAGCAGTTTTTTTAAAACATGAACCTGTAATTTCAAAAAAGGAAATTTTTCAACTAGGAAGTAGCTCAGCTACTAGAGGATGTGCAGGCATGAGGTCCCAGATTTGAGCTCTTCAGCTTTCTATGCCACAGTGATACTCTGCTTCTCCCTTTCTCATAAAGATTTCTTTATAAAATTAAATTTTAGATTTTCTGTTCCTGGGGAGGAATTACTCCTAATGCATATTCTTTTTATAATTCACATATAAAGGGCATACATTCTCTAAGGATGTTATGAATTTAAAGGAATCATGACACATAGAGAGACAATGCTAGATAGTTGACTTTTCTTGATATTATTTCACCCCATCTATGAATAAGAAAATTTAACCCTTTATATCAGCAAGAATTATATGACAGGGTAAATAGGATTAGTTAGTTCCAGTTTACAAGACAGTGCCAAAATCAGTTAACTCCATGAACATTCCTTATTTTTTCTCTTTATTTATTTATTTATTTAAACCAGAACACTGCTCAGCTCTGGCTTATGGTGGTGTGGGGGATTGAACCTTGGACTTTGGAGCCTCAGGCATGAGAGCCTCTTTGCATAACCATTATGCTATCTACCCTCCACCCTATATTTATTTATTTATTTCCTTTTGTTGCACTTGTTTTATTGTTGTAGCCATTGTTGTTGGATAGGATGGAGAGGATTGGAGGGGGGGGAGATAGAGAGGGGGAGAGAAAGATATCTGCAGACCTGCTTCACCACTTGTGAAGCGATATCTCTGCAGGTGGGGAGCCGGGGGCTCGAACCAGGATCCTTCAGCTTGTCCTTGTGCTTTAAGCTGCGATTAACCCACTGCACTACTGCCCGACTCCCTATTCCTTATTTTTTCAATAATGAATAATATGAAGTTTTAGGTTGTAGTTGGCTATGCTTATGGAATCAGTACATTTCTTTACAAGTAGTTCATTCCAATATCAGATTTTTTTTTCTTTCTTTATGTAGGGGATTAATGCTTTATAGTCAACAGTAAAATGCAGTAGTTGGTACATGTGTAACATTTCTGTTTTTCACATAACACTGTCCCCCCCCCCACCCCACTAGGTCCTCCACCATCATGTTCCAGGACCTGAACACCCCACCCCTCCTTTATTTTAGTGCAATGCACCACAGATTTTTTCCCCCTAAAATTTTTTCTTTCCAAGGCTCCTGGCTTATTATTCTTTACATGCCTGACATTACTGATTTGCCCCAGCTTTCAGGTCAAGTGGAGACTGCCCAGAGCCACTGGGGCACATGAACTACATTTTTGTCTTAGGTATCTGAGAGTAATGAGTGGAGTTAGTGACTGTGTCTTGGTTATTCTATAATCTAGAATTGTAGCAAATCAAACATAAGGGAGAGAGTACACTATATTTAAGAATATATATATATATTTAAAGTTATCTTTGTTTATTGGATAGAGACAGCCAGAAGTTGAGAGGGAAGGGGGAGGTAGAGAGGGAGAAAGACAGACACTTGCAGTAATGATTCACTGCTTGCAAAGCTTTCCCCCTTAGGTGGGGACTGGGGGCTTGAACCCAGGTCCTTGAGCACTGTAACCAGCTGCGCACCACCCGGCCCCTAGAGTACACTATATGAAACAATTTCTTTGCCCAAAAGGTCAACTTAATTGCATTTCCAGATCTCTTCCTTAAGGGATCTTTTCTTTATAATCAGGTACATAGTTGTTGATCACAGGAATGTTTACATTGATGTCTGTAGAATCAACATAATAAATGTATATTTTTGTTTTAAATAACTTGTATCTTTACTCTTGCTTTTCAGCCTTCCTCCCGGCGACTTGGACTGTCCTGTGCCAACTGTCACACCACAACAACCACTCTGTGGCGTAGAAATGCTGAGGGTGAACCTGTGTGCAATGCTTGTGGACTCTACATGAAACTCCATAGGGTGTGTTCATATTCCATGCATGTATTTTGACACATATTTGATCTCTTACTTATACATAGCATCTATTTTAAAAACAGCAAAGGAAAGGAGATGAAAATAAATCTGTTTTTCTTTATGCACATTATGAATCTTGGATGCTATTTATTTTAACATAAATATCTAACATACCAGTAAGAAACAAAGGATATTGTTTATAAACTGTCCCATGCTTTCTTTGCAAGGGTCCCAGTTTTAGAAATTTCAGTTATAAAGATTCTATAGTTCATATAAGAATAGCATGCAATGCTTAATCTTAAAAAAGAAAATCATCATACAATGCAGAGGATACGTGAACTCTTTGAAGTCAAAATATCCATTCAGTGATTTTACTCTTGAAATGAAGTTATTTAAAACAAAGTCTAAGTTAAAAGAAGTATTTTCTTCATGATAAATCTTCCACTTTTCTCTGAAGGATCTCTGTGTTTGATCAGGAAAGTATAGTCCTTGTAAACTTGACCTATAGTTTATATGAATTGAATTGAATTTTATACCAGGTTCTTTTAAACTAGTGATTTCAATACTGGTGTGTCTCTAGTTAAAAATTTATCTTTTTTTTTCTATATAGTATTTATTAATGTCTGTGAAATTTTTTAGGTTCCTAGACCACTTGCAATGAAAAAAGAGGGAATTCAGACCAGGAAACGAAAACCGAAGAACATAAATAAATCAAAGACTTGCTCTGGTAATTAAGGATAAAATGTTTTGTTGTGAAGTATTTTCCAGCCTTAGCAGTACATCTGTATTTATGAGGTTAATTTTGACTATTTCAGGTAATAGCAATAATCCTGTCCCCATGACTCCCACATCCACCTCTTCTAACTCAGATGACTGCAGCAAAAATACTTCACCTACAGCGCAAACTACAGCCTCAGGGGTAAGTGTTAAAACTGCATAAACTTTAGGTAATGGGTTACTATCTATCATTCATTTTGTCTTATCATGTGCAATATCTAAACCAACAGTTCAGTCAACTGGTAGCTACTAGTTTATAAAAATTGCAGTTTACTGATTTGTACACATTAGTACTTTATAAACCTCTTAAGATGTATATGACTTCTATGGTTAAAGTTACCCAAGTAAAAGCAAGAAGTTTGGGTTTGAAGAGCTTTGGATATGTTTTCAAGGTTTTATCTGAATATATATATATATATATATATATATATATATTTGAGAAATTCACAGGTATTTTTCTTTTCTTTTTTTTTTTTTTTACCAGAGCACTGTTCAGCTCTGGCTTATGGTGGTGCGGGGGATTGAGCCTGGGACTTTGGAGCCTCAGGCATGAGAGTGTTTGCATAACCATTGTGCTGTCTACCCTCCGCCCCACAGGTATATTTCTAATGCAGGATAGAAAAATTACTAGTGTTCTAGTGGCAATGCTATTTAAATTTATTTTGCTTATCAATTTCAACTTCTCTCATCCCATACCTTCTCTTTCAAGCCAACCATAGAAAAGGTTAAGCTTATTAGGCAGGAGCTAGAGACAGTTAAGGTTCCTCCTTATCTCCTTTGGTACCACCCACCTTCCTTATGTGTGTAAGAGTCTTGTTAATTCCAGCCTTCTCCACCTCCACTAAAAATGTGATCCCTTGGGGCTGGGTGGGGGCTCACCTGGTAGAGCATAAACCTTATGAGCAAGGATGCAGGTTCAAGTGTCTGGATCCTACCTGCAGTGGGGCAGCTTCACCAGCAGTGGAATAGTGCTGCAGATCTCTCTTTCTGTCACTGTCTCTCTGTAAAGCAAACAAAACCCAGACACTGAACCAAAACAAGCATATAAGCAAGCAAAAACAAATGAAAGAACCTGTGGTAGAGTTGTACAGTGCCAGAGATAACTTGCTGGGGGGGGCGGGGGAGGAATACTGTGACAAAAATCTGGATTTTAGTTACTATATATGTAAATACATATGTATATTTATTGCTACCCACGGTTATTGCTGGTTCTCAGTGTCTGCATGATGAATCTACCACTCCCAGTAGCCATTTTTTCCTTTATTTTTCTTTTATTATTAGATAGGACAGAGAGAAATTGAGAAAGGTTGGGGAGATGGAGAGAGAGAGACACCTTCAGACCTGCGTCAACACTCAGGAAGTGGACCTTCCTTGCAGGTGGGGAGCGGGGCTTGAACCCGAGTCCTTGAACATGATGATGTATGAGCTTAACCAGTGTGCCACCAACTGACCCCTGTTACTATTATTATTTTTTAAAGATTTATTTCTTAATGATAAAAGAGAAGGAGGAATTTAGAATATCATTCTGGCACATGTGATGCCTTAGTGCAAGCTTGGGATCTCATGGTTGGATAGTCTTAACACCTCATGCCTTGTGCTACTTCCTGGGTCACAAATCTGAAGCTTTAAAAACCAGTCATGAGGCAAGAGTGGGGAGAATGCTTTAAAAGAAGCATATGATACAATATTTCAAAATGTCTTCTCTTGCACAGATGGTTAACGTGTGCAGAGTTCCGTTGTTAGACCTGGAGTGTCTAGCCATGCTGGTGGTATTCCTTTCCTTTTTGAAAACCGTTACACAGGGAGCCTGGCGGTAGCGGTAGCACAGCAAGTTGTCTATCTTTCTGTCCCCCTCTCTATCTTCCCTGCCTCTCTCCATTTCTCTCTGTCCTATCCAACAACAACCACATCAATAATAACTACAACAATAAAACAACAAGGACAACAAAAGGGAATAAATAAATATATTTTTAAAAAGTCACCTACACAAAGCAAAGCTCTTCATTAAATGCAACTAAGCTTCTTTCACTCAACTTCCTTGTGGGAATACATTCCTTCAAATGCATCTTAGTTGTGCCCAAATCTATTTTTATAAACTGAGAGCCCCTGAATACAAGCAAAACCGGCATCTTTGTGGAGATCACTCAGCTAGTTTCTGTAAAATTGTGATTGAAACTTACTTTTTCTAAAGCATTTTTCCTGTGTGACTATCTCCCAAGCATACCTGGAATGCTCTTTAGAAATGACTAGACCTCAGTGAGATCCAGGATGGAGCCTGTACTCCACATCTGACCACAGTTGTGTGGTTCTTTGGTTTTGAAACTGGCTTATGGAAGAAAAAGCAGTGTTAAAAAATCCTTTTTACTAAGTATTTGTTTGTCACTTTTAGTCTTGCCCTGTTTGTGGTCCTTTAAAATGCTGCAGATTCCTGTACTCCACCCTGGATTTTCTGAGTCAGTTCCTTGGGGTGGAGCATGGAAATGTGTGTTTGTGAGCAAGGGCTGCAGGTGAAATGGTAACAGCTGCCCTTAAGGTGTCTTTGAGCCTGGGCTTGGGAACTGCAGTGCTGGTTTCTTTTCATTGGGTTTTTATCAGTTTAAGCAAACAAAGATTAAACCATAAAAATTTTGACAGTCCAGAGTGTGCAATAGAGTGTGGGACTTGAAAGCATGAGGTTCTGAGTTCAATCCCCGGAGTGATGCCCTGACTCTCATTAATAAATATGCCTTAAAAACATGTCAGAGTATATTGACAATTCTCTCTGTTGACTGATCAAAGTCTTGGGTTTTTTTTTTCTTTAATGAAACAATTTCAGAAAAGTCTGTCAGTTTTTGTTACATATCTTAAGACTTTATAAAAGTAAATTTTTTATGTGTATTTTTAAAAAATATTAATTTTTTGTTGCCCATGTTGCATTTTTTAAATTTTTGTAGTTATTGTTGTTATTGATGTTATCATTGTTGGATAGGACAGAGAGAAATGGAGAGAGGAGGGGAAGACAGAGACGGGGAGAGAAAGATAGACACCTGCAGACCTGCTTCACCACTTGTGAAGTGACCCCCCTGCAGGTGGGGAGCTGGGGGCTCAAACCAGGATCCCTACTGTGGTCCTTGGACTTTACCATGTGCGTTTAACCTGCTGCGCTACCGCCTGACTCCCTTTATGTGTGTATTTTTTAATAGAAGGGGTTAGATTTAACTTTTAAGGATATAAATGGGTAAGTTAAACAGACTTAAAGGAAGTCTGAAAAGATTAAGTCTGTAGATAATTATGTTGCTTATGAGGCAAAATAATATTCAGGTTTTTCAAAGCACTGAGGAAGCAGACAGGTATTTTGGTCTCAGTGGCTCTTTCTCTGAGAAATAGGTTGCTGCCAGTTTCCAGTCTGTTTTGTTGGTGACACACCCCAGCTTTAGCTTTTAAGAATCCACATCTGAAAGAGGAGTGATATCTAAGAGTTATCATTCAACAATGGTCTTTGGGAAACTTAAAATGAAGGGTGATTGAGTCTTGCATCTGGTCTTATAGTGCTTAGGTTTCTTTGTCTTGCTGTCTCTCACCCTAGGACTCAGTAAGTGGAAGTATTTTTCTGGGCAACGCCCTTCAGAGGAAATTTCTTACTAGAGATCAGGTGGCAAAGATGGAATTTCAGAATATGGGGGAATTAAAAAGCAGATACACACCAGATCTTTCAGTGTGCCTCCAGGGAAACCTGCTCTGAGTTGTAGACAGAAGGTAGTTTTCAGAGGATAAGCCCCCATCTTCCATCTCTGGTATATAGGGTGATGCCAAGGGTTAAACAAGAGATCTACCCTGGTACCTGTCTTTCTTTTTTTTTTAAATATATATTTTCAAATATTTATTTATTCCCTTTTGTTGCCCTTGTTTTATTGTTGTAGTTATTATTGATGTTGTTGTTGGATAGGACAGAGAGAAATGGAGAGAGGCAGGAAGACAGAGAAGGGGACAGAAAGACCTGTGAAAGACCAACTGTGAAGAAAGACCAACTGTGAAGTGACTCCCCTGCAGGTGGGGAGCCAGGGCTCGAATTGGGATCCTTATACTGGTCCTTGAGCTTTGCACCACACAAGCTTAACCCACTGTGTTACTGCCTGACTCTCCCTAATACCTTTCTGAGAGTGGGAATTGGCTTAGCTTGCCCTTCTCCTAGGGACCCATTCTGCCTGGCCCTGAGTAAAACACTTAGTTTTATTATTTATTTATTTATTTAACCAAAGCACTTTTCAGCTCTGGTTTATGTCAGTGCTGGGGGGTGGGGTGGGTGGGGTGGGGGGTGGTGTTGTTGAACCTAGGAGTTGAGAGCCTCAAGCATGAGCAAGCATCTCTTTGCATAACCGTTATACTATCTGCTCCCTCCCAGTAAAACACTCAGTTGGCCTCCAGCTTACAAGGTTTCTCTGGTCAAACCATAACAGACATCTCATCATTTCCCACCTGGTGTAGTTGTGAGGAGCTATACTTGGTTGACAGAAATCGACCTGCTGGCTGCCTTTGTAAACAGTCTCTTTCTAATAATGATGTAATTTTGCTAGGTCACTGCTAAGGAGTTTAGTCCCTTAGCATTTTTCGGGTCTTCTCTGTGTGGGCTGAACCTTTGTATATGTGGCAGACATGGCAGCTGGACAGCCGTGAAGACTGCTGGAGGAATTACCTGTGAACCCCTAGCAGAAATATTTGTGAAACTGTTGATAAAGATGTATCATCTTCCACATTTTGTTCATGTTGTATGATGCTGGAGAGTGGCTGGTGTCGTGACTGATTGCTTATAGAGTTTTTTTTGAAGTGTTGTAGGTGAAGGAAATGTTTTATCCACATAGCAAGACATATCTGGTGTTTAGGAAATGTGTATGTTATATACAGCACTGTGCTCAGTGTTCAGTCTCCCGTGATGATTACATGTCTGCCTGATTGATCTCCGGTGGCCTTTGTCACTGACCTGATTATCCTAGCTTAATATGGGCCATTGAGTTGCAAAACAGAGTAATCTTGGGCATATTCCCAAAGGAAGACTGGGAACATATTGGGGGAGGCACTTTCTTCTACTTAGAGATGACTGAGTAACAGTAAGGAAGTGGAAGGCTGTTACAGCGACTGTCCTATCACACTGGCTGTTCACTTTATTTATTCCCCCCTTGAGAAATTAGCTGTAGGAGATTGCCAACTGGACATTCAAATACGTTCCTCTCAGATTCTGATGTTTATGCCCTGCATGCTCATGAGGGAACGCCAGGCTCCCCATTGTGACATGGTTCCTGACCTAGCCTGGTAAGAGCTCAGCGTTTTGGTGCTTTGAGCTGTGCTCCATGGCTTCCTTAGCAGAAGCAGAGTTCCTGGTACAGGGCATTGACAGTTGACATTCTAGCATAAATCTCAAACACTATGAAAATGGTTTTTGTGATCTTCTGAAGCCTTTATTCTTGCACATTTTGACGTACTTGTTGCTAGTTTGTGTTTTCTCTGGAGCTCTGGGGAGAAGGGAGGCATTCATTTTGACGTAGTCCAGTGTGAAAGTGGCCCCCACTTTGGTCCTTAGGAATGCTTTGTGTTGAACTATGTGCTGAATTCAGTTTTTGAGAGACTGTTGGTTAAGTTTTGTGACACTGAATTTAAAGATAAATGAAACTTCTCAAAACTCTTTCATTCCGACTAAAAAAATTTTTTTGTACATGTGGATTTACTGGAAAATGTGTATTTAATTGACCAGAATAGAGATCTGATTTTATTTGGCATTTTTATTTTCTGTGGACTGTAAGGCTATTTAAATCTTACTAACTTTTATTTGTTGACTGACTTGTATTTTATGGATTATTTCATAGAATTATGTAGGAGGGAAATGGTAACATGTTCATGTTTTATTCTCAATATGATTAGCATAAATTTTTTTTGCTGTTTTTTTAATGGGTGAGGGATAGAGTTAGAGCACTGTTCAGCTCTGGTATTTAGTTCTGGAGCTTGAACCTATATACCTCTACTTGAAATAAGAGATGAAGAAATATTCTGTGAATATTCCAAAAGAATAAACAATTTTATGAAACTTGCAGATAATATATGTATATATCATGTGCAATTCCACTACAATATATAACATGTGTTTGAATGAATCCCTTTGGATTTCCTATGGCATTTTGGCTGGCCATAAAGAGTGTCTTATTATTAACCTTTAGTTAAGTTGAAGAAAGATATGCTCAGAAGGATTTCTATACACGTGAATCACTTTCACTTAGAGGACTTTGACTGTGAAGTGGAACTCTGATTTAAGAGGCTGTTGAAGCAGGGGCAAAGAAATGACCAAGTCTTGAATATCCTAGGAGCCTCTAGAGGACTTGAGAATCAAGCAATAATGGGCTTTTGTTACATTTTGCTGTGAATTTCATCTTGAGACATTTTCTTCTTTCCCCATGTTTTTTTTTTTTTTTTTTTACCAGAACACTACTCAGCTCTGGTATGTTGGTGCAGGGGATTGAACCTGGGACATTGGAGCCCTAGGCATCAGAGTCTCTTTGCATAACCATTATGCTGTTTACCCCTGCCCCTTCCCCCATGTTTTATAGCTCGTAAGACAGTGGACATTAGACCAGAAAATTAGCTTCTATCAAGTACTTTTTATGTGTCAGGTGTTCTGTGTATGTTTTATCATTTCTAATTCTAGAGAAGAAATATTTTCTTTAAGATACCTGATTAAATTTTGATAAGTAGTTTTAGTATCAAATATTGTTCCACTAAAATAGATGTGAAAGCAGTGGCAGAGAAGTGTGAGTAACCTGTAGTGAAATATATGAAGTGTGTTGTGCAAATTATCATTAATAAAATGTTATTACAATTTCAGTAGTAGGTACATAGAAAAAATAATAGTGAAATTTGCTGTTCATGATAAATCTACTGTGGGAGGGGGACAAGACTGGTAGTACTAAAGTCCTTCTCATGCTGTGGTTTAAATCCATATGCAGTTAGTACTAAATTAGTGAAAACTTCTCAAAATGTTCAGATTACCATTGATTTGATGAGATCATTAAGACTGTTCCCTAGTAGGCAAGTGTCCATGTCACCCCCATCCCCAATTTGTAGTCCAAAGATATCCTTTTCTAAATGAATTCTTAAAATGAGTTACAAAGTCATTAATCTTCTATAAGGGTCTGTGAGAGAGTTGTGGTTAGGTGCTATTATTGTCTCATTTATAAACCAGGATCTGAGTCACTCCATACGGCCACAAAACAAGCCTGTGCTGAAGTCGGGACTGGAACCGATGTCTCCTGCTTCCCAGTCCAGGACTGTTAAGCACTCCCAGGGAGTTGACCAATCATCACAGCTATTAATATCCCACTTGCCACTTTCTGCAAGCTATGAACATAAATATTTTGTTGGCATTTTATCTTCATGTTCTTTATGTGCCAGGTTCCCTTTCTTCTTTCACAGCCCCTTCTAATAACTAACGTTCTTGTCTGACCACGTTGGCCTTTGCAGTGAAAGTCACACGTCACCCTGGCAGTAAGCATTCTGGCATGTGGAGTTTGCATGCTTTCATTTTTGAGCTCAAGGTCTTTTCTAGGCCTCTTCCTCTCTCTCTGTGTTTAAAGAAACGTCACTGCATTACATTAATAGCCAGTGACTTTGTGTATATTAGGAAAGCAGTAAAACTGTATTACTCTTTAAATACCTTAATACATACAATGTTCATTCAATTTATCATAGAACTGTGGCTTGTTTAATAAGTCACTTATTATCACTATCTGAAAGCCAGAATACTGGGTAAAGAGTGAGGTGACATACTAGAAGGCTTCATCTTATTACATGTTTTCATTTGCAGATTCCAAATTCTTTATAGTACTCCCCCTTCTGTAAGAATCTAAAAAACTATCACAAAATATAAAATAATGTTATGGGACAACATGACCAGTCTTAAGAAATCTGGCTTACAATATTCAAATACTGTTGCTAAATGAATCGTTGAAGAAAATGAATTCCTTTACTGGAATAAATGCCATATATTATGCATCTCATGGTTGTCTGCCAACAGAGTTACTAGAACATGGAGACCTAATGGGTATGAATTAAATATCATGTTAGTATCATTCTTGTTTCAAATTAATTTAAAAAATTGGAACAATTTAAGGATGGATGCTAGCATATGTGATGACTCAATTCAATACCTATTGTCAGGCTCAATACTCAAGCTTGTGAGAATGAATATGAAAAAATTATTTTAGGAAATTAATTTTTTGGAAAGAATTGGAATAAACGGGTACTGATTTAAATGTTCTGTTAGACAGGTGTGAAAACTCTAAATCGACATTTGCTTATGTTTAGGTAGGTGATGATTTACTACTTTTTTTTTATTAGTGGTTTACAATATCACAAAATAACAGTGCTACAAGTCCACACCATTCCTACCACCAGAGTTCTGTGTCCCCATTCCTTCCATTGGAAACTGCAGGGATTCATCTATTTGTCTGTCTATCATGTATCTATCTATCTATCTATCTATCTATCTATCTATCTATCTATCTACCTATCTGTCATCTATTTACCTATATTTCTCATTTCTTCTACGGTCCTGCCTTTTCTTCCATTGTAAGTCACAGCTACACCTATTTCTACTTCTGAATGTCTTTCATTTTTTCCCTTCTTTCTCTCTCTCTCAGTGCTGATGGAATTGGGATTCAGATCCCTATAGTCATCTTTCCTTAGTATTCCTCCCCCTCTAGGAGTATGGACCAAAATTATTTTTGGAGTGCAGAAGGTAGGAAATCTGGCTTTTGTAATTGCTTCTCTGCTGGACAGGAGCATTGGCAGGTTGATCCATACTTCTAACCTGTTTCTGTCTTTCCCAAGTGGAGTAGGGCTCTGGAGAGGTGAGATCATTGGTGAGGTCATCTTCCTATGGAGTTCAGGATAGAATCATAGTAGCATCTGCAACTTGGTATCTGAAAGGCATACTACCTACCCATTTTTAGTAGTTGTTAGCATGGTGTGGTTTCACTAGAGTTGAAGGCACATCATCTAAAATCTTTCTATTATCTAAAGCACAACTACCTTTATGTTGTCAAAATTCAGGGCGCCAGTATGCCAGGCTAGCTTCGTGGCGGTAGACAGATGACCAGGGACACAAGGCTGAGCTGAGAACACAGTTTAATCTTTATTCACGAGTGGGCAAGCAGTCCAACAACCTAATCACCACACAATGTGCTCCTCCATCTTTCTCCTCCGGAGTCAGCGTCAGGAACCCCCTATGTAGGATAGGGGGCGGGGAGAAGCGAAAAGGCCAGGACTAAACCAAAATCTCCCAGAGGGAGGGAGAGTGAGACCAAACCAATGTAACAGAATGACCATGTAAATAGACCACAACGTCAAGCACTGTAACAGAAGAAATCCCAGAAGCAGAACTAGAAGCATACCAACACCTTTAGTTGATAGTTCTTGTTAAATCTGGTTATTTGATTAATGAACCTAAGTAGTGTCTGAAGTTTGTTCTGGAGAGTGTTCATGAATTCTCAACCATCATGATAAAGATGAAGGCAATCATGAACTATTTCAGTTCTGTGTATGACTAACCAGCTGCTAAAGTTTTGTAAAACCTCTGTTTTCCTCCTCCGTCTGTATGGTAAAAGTAATCCACTTAGGAATACTGTAACAGAAGTGGAAGATGTTTTCAGACCTCTTTGAAGCTTAGGCTATCTTTCAGCGTGTTTATTATGGAATATGTGACTTAAAGGAGATGAAAGGATGTTATTGGTGAGCCAGACACTGCTGCATGTTGACTCAAGTAAAATCCTTCACTTTTTAGATACATTTCCAAGGCAGTGGAGTTCTGATTGCAAAATAAAAAATAATCTAGTGATGATGAGTTGTACCTACTACTTCCAGGCTCATGAATATTTTCCATGCTCTACTCTGGCTGCACAGAGTTGTCCCTGAAGTCATGTCCTTTTTGGGGGAGGTTTTTTTTTTTTTTTTTTTTTTTCCCCAGTCCAGCTCTACTGCTACTCTCTACTCAGCCTGGCCTACTTTTATTGCCAGGCCCTAGCTGGGTCTGGTGCTGATAACACGATCTTTCAACAGGAAGTACCTCCATTTTCAGTTGTCTGTGGGAGGGTGGAGGCTAGATAAGCTGGAAATGGAAACACACAGATTTCTGCTCCACCATTATATTATACTGTATCAGAGAAAAGCTGCCTGTGGAAGGAAAGATGCATTCCAAAGTACTGTCTTCTAGTTTTATTTCAGGATATTAGTTGGTTTAGATTAATGAAATAGCTGCATTTTCCATGAGATCTGAGCTAAATTTCTTTCAAGGATTCAATGGCTACATTGTGCCATTCAACTAAAAGATCCCCTCTCCCCCCCCCCCCAAAAAAAAAGGCTAGTAGGTTGGACCTTCTCAAATGATCTTCTGTTGTCCAAACTTTTCTGGGGTTCTCTCTAGAACACTTTTACATGGCATTGTTAGAATTTATGTTTTGTTCTTGTTCATTTAACATTGCACCAAGGATTTTTTTCCATTTTACTAAAAGATTTTATTTTAATAAGATTTTTAAATGATTGCATAATAGTTGAGCGGATGTGCCTTGCTTTTCCAAATCATTCCCGTATTATTTGACATTAGATTATTTCCATGGTCTCCACTTTTATACGTAACCCTGGAATGGGTGTCTTCTGGTGTGGTTTCTTTTCCTTCCTTTTAATTTCCCCTTATATTTCCAGAAGTGAACATACAGAGTAGGGCATCAAGTCCTTGCTTGCTCTAAGTGCAAGGGGATGTTGCACCGCTGGCTCAAGAAGGAGGTTACTGGGGTTGTCACAGTTTCACCTTTATAATCATGTCATGTGCCATCACACAATTTTTCCTAGGGTAAAAGTAAACTTGATATATAAAGATGTCATAAAAGGGGCTGGGTGGTGGTACAACTGGTTGAGTGCACACATTACAGTGTGCAAAGACCTAGGTTCAAGCTCCTGGCTCCCACTTGCAGGTGGAAAGAAATTCTCACAAGTAGTGAAGCAGGTCTGCTTCACTCTTTCCTTATTTCCCTCTTCTGTCTAAATTTCTCTTTGTCTTATAAAATAAAATAAAAATAAAGTTAAAATATTGGCAAGATTTTCATGAAAATATCATACATCATACATAATGATGACCCATGTAAATATTAATAGTATATCACCATTTGAAAATAAGTCAAACTTTGAACAAAAGTACTTTTTTATTTCAAGTAGGCTGGCTTTTTTTCTTTCTTTCTTTCTTTTTTTCTTTAAACTATAGCATTCATCTGGCACATGCAATGACAGGGATTGAACTCAGAACTCTCATGCTTCTAGGTCTAACTCTACAGCCACCGTACCACCTTCCTGACCACAAGCTTAATACTTTTGTCTGAGCACATAAGAAAACAGGTATTTTAGCAACAGTCTTGGAGCTATTTCTTAGGCATTTGGGTAATACTTAAGATACTAAGATTTTAATGTAGTTTATTTGTAAAAGGAATGATGATCCTATTAAAGTGAACACATTTACTGTGCAGAAGGGACAGTGACAGTTAAGAGTAAGATCACTGTGGAATGTTTTTCATTTCTTACCACCTTACAGCCACCAAGTTGCAGATGCTACCATAACACCATTCTGACTTCTCTGAACAGACGATCTCACCATCATGTCCTGGAACCCCACCTCTTTAGAGCCCTACTGAACTAGGGAAAGATAGAAACAGGCTGAGGGTATGAGTCAACTAAGTCAGTACTCAAATCCAGTGGAGAAGCAGTTACAGAAGCCAGAACTCCCACTTTTTGTACCCCACAATGATCCTGGGTCCATGCTCCCAAAGGGATAAAGAATAGGAAAGCTTTCAAGAGGAGGGGGAAAAATGATAGGGGAAGATAACCAAAGTGCTCTGAACTCCAACTCCATCAGGAACCAGAGAGAAGAGGAAAAAAGGAAAGGCAATTTGGAAGTGTAATAGGTGTAGATGTGACTGAAAGGATGAGAAGGCAGGACCATAGTGAAAAAAGGGCAAATATAGACAGATAGATGGTTATAGAAATAATAGTGAACTCATCTATAAGCATGGGAGAACTACTGTAACCAAAGGAGGTAATGAGGACACAGAAAGGTGGTGGGAAAGGTGTAGAGCTATCTTATAATTTTATAAATCAATGTTGAGTCACACACAGAGAGAGAGAGGAGAAGGAGTGAGGGAGAGAGAGAGAGAGAAAGAGAGAGAGGGAGAGAGAGAGAGAGAAAGTAAGTTAGTTTTCACTTACTTGAACTTTGCTACTGCTACCAGGGCAACAACCTTCTCTCAGAACTGATAGCCTCAATACCTGACTTTCAACAGTACCTTGCTGTTGATGGCTTGAAAATATGTCTTGCTATAGGGAAGTCATATTAAATGAAACAAAAGCAGGTGTATGTTGTAGAGCATTTATAAAAGATTTATATATTAGACATTTATAAGGGAGTTTACTCTTTTTGGCTAGTAACCCCTTTCTGAAATGGAGAATCCTTTCCTAATTGAGTATCACCCTTTGTTTCTTTGGGGTTAAATTTAGATATGCATTTGGTTTACTTGTGAAGGTTCTGAGCCAAAGCTAATTGCAATATTACTGTATGCAGTAAAATTCAAAACTTTAGTTTATTGAAATTATTTTTTAAAAATTTTATTTATTTATTTATTTATTGGATAGAGACAGCCAGTTGAGAGGGAAGGTGGGAGAGAGACAGACACCTGCAGCCCTGTTCCACCACTCCCAAAGGTTTCTCCCTGCAGGTGGTGACTGGGGCCTCGAAGGGAACCTGGGTCCTTCCTTATTGTAGGAGCGGCTTTTTTTTTCTCTTTTTTTTTCTTTTATTTATTTATTTATTTATTCCCTTTTGTTGCCCTTGTTGTTTTATTGTTGTAGTTATTATTATTGTTGTTGTCATTGTTGGATAGAACAGAGAGAAATGGAGAGAGGAGGGGAAGACAGAGAGGAGGAGAGAAAGATAGACACCTGCAGACCTGCTTCACCGCCTGTGAAGTGACTCCCCTGCAGGTGGGGAGCCAGGGTTCGAACCGGGATCCTTATGCCGGTCCTTGTGCTTTGCGCCACCTGCGCTTAACCCGCTGCACTACAGCCCGACTCCCGGTCCTTCCTTATTGTAACATGCACTCAACCAGGTCCACTACCTGACCCTACTTTAAAAAATTTTTTTTATATTTATTTGTTTGCCCTTGTTGTTTTATTGTTGTAGTTATTATTGTTGTTGTTCTTGTTGCATAGGGAAGAGAGAAATGGAGAGAGGAGGGGCAGACAGAGAGGAGGAAAGATAGACACCTGCAGACCTGCTTCACCCCTGCAGGTGAGGAGCTGGGGGCTTGAACTGGGATCCTTATGCCGGTCCTTGTGCTTTGTGCCACATGTGCTTAACGCACTGCGCTATACCTGACTCCCTTTTTTAAAGTTTTTTTTTAAAAAAATATTTACTTATTTATTCCATTTTGTTGCCCTTGTTTTTATTGTTGTTGTTGGATAGGACAGAGAGAAATGGAGAGAGGGGAGAGAAAGATAGACACCTGCAGACCTGCTTCACTGCCTGTGAGGCAACTCCCATGCTGGTGGGGAGCTGGGAGCTTGAACCGGAATCCTTAGGGCAGCCCTTGTGCTTTGTGCCACATGCGCTTAACCTGCCGCGAGACTGCCCAACTCCCAGAAAAGTGGGTATTTTTTAAAAGTCAGTAGGAATGTGTATGTAAAGAAGAAATGCTTTGAAAAACACAAATGTTCTACTCATATCCCAAAACAAGTGTCTAGTAATTTATGAAATGGAACCCTGAAAGCTTGGAAGAAGCAATGATTTATTATTATTTAGAAGAAAAAAGGCATGATTAAATAGCATGTGACAGTTTTTTTTTTTCCTCTCTTTCTAAAGTCACATGCTACTGTTTTTTCAAAGCATGACTTTAGTTATTTTGGTTCATTTATTAAATTATATAATTTTATTTGGCCTTTCTCATTTGGAGGGAAGGAAGAAATAAAATAAGATAAAGGTGACCTTTTGTCATAAAAAATAATTCTCTGTGATTATGAGGGACATAGGTTACCTGTACTGTATTTCAAATGTGGTCTGCTTTAAACATGGTCTGTTCTTGGAAAGAATGAAGGTAAATGCAGTAGAGATTGAAACTTTTGTAAGCAAGGGTTAGTTATCTATGAAGTCAGTGCTCAGACATTTCATTTTTTAGCCCAGACTGAACTGTGTAGTTTCCTTTTACAGATTTTGTGTAAGTGCTAAATCCTGTGCTTTTGCTCTGTGTGTACATGCACATGTGAGTGTGTGTGCAAGACTCTAACTTTTCCTCATTTGAACACTGACTAGATTGTGTGGGCAATCTTACCTACTTACCTATGTCATTGGGGTTTTATTCACAACAGGAGACATACTCAACTATCACTGAGGAAATGAATGGGTTTCCTCTAGCTCCTTTTTCATACCTTAGTCCAACTGTACTTCTTAGTTGGTAGTTGCTGCCCCAAGTTATCAAGCTAACAGAATATATCTCAGACTCTGAGACTGCCAGGAGTAGCAACTGCACACAGTGAGCTGCTTTTGCACCCTGTTTCACTGGTTCTCCATGTTTTGTCTAACTGGAATGTGTTACCTGACTAATTTATTCATAATTGTCTCTCTCTCCCTCACCCCTTTTCTGCTTCTCTTGCTCTCTCTCTTTGGCCAGGTGGGAACTTCAGTGATGTCTGGTCCGGCAGAGAACAGTAATCTGGAGAACAGTGAGCTCAAGTACTCAGGTCAAGATGGGTTGTTCATAGGTGTAAGCCTGGCCTCCCCCGCTGAAGTCACATCCTCCGTGAGACAGGATTCCTGGTGTGCTCTCGCCCTAGCCTGAGACTGGCTGGCGGGGACTGAAGAGCATCAGCAGCCTGCAGGACCTGCGCTGATGTTGTCAAGCAGTTCACATTGGTGCGAGTATGTTGACAAAAAACAGTCTTGACACGTGATCTTCGTGCCTTGATTTTTGAAAGATATATACAAAATTTCCTAAGAGGCTTGTTTAGCCTTACCACCCACTCCCTGTCAGGGGAAGAATGAGACAGAAGATGGAGTGCTTGCCGGGAAGGGCCAGTGGGGCCCACAGCACGTAGTCTCCTTCTGGGTCATGCAGCCCCTTGGATCTGCCGGGGGATTTGTTGTCCACTGAGCCGATTCCAGAAACTGGGACTAAGACCAGGGCCTTGCCTGCTAAGGAACATTGCCAGTGATTAAAACAAAACAACAAAGCAGAACTTTGATATGTATTGTCCCAAATGATGTACTTCTGATGGATTTTGGTTGTTCCAGAATTTCCTCGGTTGTTCCAGAATTTCCTCATGCCCTTTCCACATCCAGACCCCAATGTGTCCCTGGAGAAGACCGCCTGAGGCCATTTGGTACACACCTGGAGGCCAAGTCGGTTCATGAAATCTCTTGTTGATGTATTTCTGTTTAGGAGACTGCATCATAATTGCAATTACACTATGACTGCTGTTCTCAAAGTTCATATTGTGTGACTGATCTGAAGTCAGTCAGATTTGTAAACAGGGTAGCAAACCAGATATTTTTCTTCCATGTATACAATAATTGTTTTAAAAAGTGCAATTTGCGTTGCAGCAATCAGTGTTAAATCACTTTCATAAGATTTAACAACATTTTTTATAATGAATGTAAACACTTTAACTTAATGGTACTTAAATAATTTAAAAAGAAAAATGTTAACGTAGACATTCTTATGCTTTCTTTTACAACTACATCCCATTTCTATATTCCAACTGTTAAGAATATTTCAAGAACAAATCTTCTCAGGAAAATTGCCTTCATCCATTTGTTAAGCATTTTTATACAAGGACACTGATATTTCCCCTCCTTTCCATTACTGTGGAATACATGCTGGAAAAATGCAACAGAATTTACTACCTATCATGTGACATTTGTAGACACACTTGGCATCTGTGCACTATGATGGAGTCTCTCCAGTGTGACTGACCCACAGGCAGGTTGGCTTACATTTATTATTTTTTTTAAATGGGATGTCATGGAAACCTATTTCACCAGAGTTTTAAAAAATAAAAAGGGTATTGCTTTGTCTTCTGTACAGTGAATTTCTTCCCTTCTGGCTTCATTTTAATACTGAATATGGCTACATATAATCATACAAAACAATAACACAGTTTGCAGGTTGCCTTATAGACTTTCTTTCAATGCATTCTTTTTGGAGCTGTTCCTTAGTTTATCTAGAGGTGACACATGAAGTCAGTACTTTCAGTTTACTTTGATTTTATTTTATTTGTAAATGAAAAGGACCCAGTATTCTATGACATCATTTGAGATTATAACCATTCCACTGAGGATCAATTTTTAAAACCACTCCAACAATCCAGAGTGTCTTTTCCTCTGAATAAAAGATAATCTAAAGCTCTGAAGCAGAACGAGTTTCTTTCTAGTTTTTCACCTTTTGCAAAGTATCACAGTCTCATCTGATATTGCAGTCAGTGAACAGAAGGTAGATGATCTGAACAGCCTTTTTCATTTTTAAGTGGACATTAGGAATAGGGAGAATGTTTTATAATACAAAATGTCAGCCTTTCATTTTGACTGCCTAAGGGTAGGGTAGCTTTGTCATTTACTAACAGCCACTGTATTATGAGGGTGCAGTTAAAATATTCTTTATTTTATTTTATTTATTTAAGAAAGGAGACATTAACAAAACCATAGAATAAGAGGGGTACAATTCCCATAACCAGATCTCCACATCCCACCCCCTCCCCTGATAGCCTTCCCATTCTCTATCTCTCTGGGAGTATGGATCCAGGGTCGTTGTGGGCTGCAGAGGGTGGAAAGTCTGGCTTCTGTAATTGCTTCCCCGCTGAACATGGGCATTGAATGGTCTATCCATACTCCCAGTCTGCCTCTCTCTTTCCCTAGTAGGGTGGGGCTCTGAGGAAGTGGCACTCCAGTACACATTGATGGGTCGTCTGTCCAGGGAAGTCTGGTCAGCATCCAGAACCTGGTGGCTGAAAAGAGAATTAACATACAAAGCCAAACAAATTGTTGAACAATCATGGACCTAAAGACTATAATAGTGCAGATGAAGTGTTGGGGGTATTCCCTGCATGCTCTTGTGTACTTCTGCCTTTAGGTATCTATTTTTCCCCTAGTTTATGGGCACGGGTGAACCTATGCTCTATCTCAGGGGACCTGGACTATATCTAGGTTTGGGGTTAATACCCAGCATCTTGTATATCTGTGCTACCAGTTGTTTCTGTTCTCCCTGGTCTAGGCTTTTGGGAGAGAGCATATCAAAGACAGCCTGTGTATTAAAAAGACTCAGTCTGTGTTTTAAGAAGTTCTAGACATATCATCAGTTTTTCACCTCATTAATTAAATAGTGGTTTATATAATTACACTTTAATAGGATTGTGCATAAACACCACTCCCACCACCAAAGGACTGTGTCCCATCCCCACTACCCACCTCCACCCCCTCACCCTCCACCGTGCTGGGAAGCCCAATGGTCACCCTCATGCTTTGACTGGAAAATGGATTTTTTTTAATTGAAATTCATTAGGCCCAAATATCAGTATTATACCCTGCAGCCCTAAGAAATAGCTAGGTTCTGAAGCTTCCCTTTTGAACAAAGTAGAATTCTTTCAGGAAATAAGCAGCAAGGAACAGAGTAAGGGGAGAGGTGGTGCTTGTCCTTACAAAATGCAGCCCACTAGCAAGCAGCTTTTTCAACAGTAACTTTGTCACCTGCAATTGTATAAAGCATAGGTTTGATTTGTCCCAAATCCAATCCACACCCCTCCCCTGGAGCATGCTGTACAAAGCTTCTCATTAGAGTCCACTTAACTAGATGGTGTGCCCCAGCTTAAAGAGCCCTGAGAACCATTACTGTGAGTTGTAGAATTTATGTCTTCTGTCACCCAGGTCTGATTTTAGGCTGTGGCATAGAACTGAAGGCTCCATCTGGGGTCTCTCTTCAGGGTCACTCAGTGTTGTTTCCTGAAGTCTATGGGAGGGTCAGGAAAGCAAAAGGGAGCCATTCATTTCCCCCCTGAAAATAAATTAACTTCTTATTCATGGGAAATGTTTTCCCCAGTCCTTGGAAATTTGATGTAATTTCAGATCATAGATAAATTAGCTGTGGGGACGGTACTGCAGTGTTTGGTGGCTGTGCCAGACTGCAGGCTGCTTTCAGTTTGAAGCCATTGTGGTGGCCTTCATGTGTTAATGGCAATGCCCTGCTGTCTTTGGATCCCTGTTAGTCTGAAAAGAAAATAATGGATGTGCATAGGGGATAAAGGGGAGGGTGGAGAAAAGACAAAACATCCAGAATGAGGCAGCTGTAAATTAAAATGCATTTCTTTCTAGGTTGAAATAGCAAGTCAGTTCGTGGACACTTGTTATCTCCTGATGTTTGGAAACTCTGATACACAGATATGTGTTGGTATGCTTCTAGTTCTGCTTCTGTGATCTCTTCTGTTACATTACATGATCATTCTGTTACATTGGTTTGGGCTCACTCCCCCCTCCCTCTGGGAGATTTGGTTTAGCCCTGGCTTTTTCGCACTTCTTGCTTCTCCCTGCCCCCTATCCTATATACTTCCTGGATTCCTGACACTGCTGCTGGAGGAGAAAGATGCAGGACAGAACTAGATTAGGTGAATAAAAAAATACAGCTTCTCTGCTCAGCCATGTGTCCCTGGTCTCTGTCTCCTGCCCACGAAACTAGCCCACCATACTGGCACCCTGAACTTTGATGGCATATGGCGCCCAACGTGGGGCCTGACCTGCCCATCCCCCAGATAAGTGAAGATTTGGCTACCTATCCACTATGGGCTGCTTTTCTGCTTGTGAAGAGGTTTCCAAAGGCCTCTGCCCTTTCTCCATGAGACTGTTTCTCTGTTTCTGGAACATTTCATTCTGGGCCACACTTTGGTTTCCGCCCACAGCCCTCCCGCAGGAGCCTGGTCGCCACCATGGGGCTTGGGGTGGGGCTCGGAGACATGCTGCCGCTGCTGACGTGGCTGCTGCAGCCTCGGGAGCAGGGCAGCAGGCATGGCGGGCAGGGCTGCAGCCCATCCTGGCCATCACCCCCGGGGAACCTTGGCCCGCGCCTTCTGCAAGGCCGGCCTGCCCGCCCTCCTGCTTTGAAGTCTGGGCAGATCCTGGATCACCCGGAGACAGCGGGCTCCCTGCCAGGACTGGGCCCCCTGGCCGAGATCCCCAGCTTGGCTCTGAAGGCAGAGGAGCTAGAATACGCAGAGATCCGTGCAGTGATGGCAACCTACAATTCCTAGAAGTGGAGCTGTGTGGGAGGCCACATCTGGATGGCGCCCCCCCCCCCCCAACGGCTGGGACAGTGCAGATCTAGATTCGTGTTTAAAATGACATGTCTTTGTAACAAAAGTTTTTCTCCTTGTGTATTGAAGACCATGTTTATGTGTGTGTTTAAAGTTTGGTAAACATTAACTTTAAAGTTAAAATGTAAATTTAAGGCTACATTCTTACCAGGAAAAGTTAAATGAAAAAGGTTTTCAGAATAATTCTCATAAAGGTAAAATTAACTTACATTTAAAGTCTGAGGTAAAAATTAGTTAAAAATCAATATATTTTAACTAAATTGGTCTGAAAAACCTGTGCACACCTAGGGTGTGTCTCCATCTTGAATGGGTGTAACAAAAGGTTAAATAAGACATTATTGATATGTAAAGCTCTCAAATACCTTCTCATTTAGAGCTAGAACCAGCCCAGGTGTAAGATAGATTGCACAATGGTTATGCTAATGATTCTTATGCCTGAGGCTCTAGCAGTGGTTCTTTGCCTTACCACATTTTATTGCACTTAAATTGGTTAAGGAGTCTTAAAATGAAACGAGAAAGACCTTCCAAATTTATAAAGATATTTAAACCAATTATAATCATCGAGTAATCAATTGTGGTAAAGTTCTAACCTGCTACAAGTTTTGTTTCATAAGTAAGTGAATTGCAGCTGTCAAGTTCTCTATAGAAAAGCAGAATTCCAGCAGCTGACCTTCCTCATGCAGCAATTCACCTCCTGGCAATTCTTTGGTGGACATCTGCTTTGAACTGGCACTTCTGTCAGACTTACTGGTACACAACCCTACAGTAGCTTTCCTTTATGTTGCTGGATTTCTCAAAGACTGACTGCAGCCAGCTGCCTTGGGACTTTATAGGCCATATCCTCCCCATGCTAGATTATGCCCACAGAGGTAGGAAACACCCGTCAAGCCAAGAGAAGCACACAGAGGCAAGAAAACGTCCTTTAGCTTGATAAAGCCTTGCCCACAGAGGCAAGAAACACCCCCCTCAGGCCTTCCCTTGACAGCGCACTGGTTCTTGTTGCTCGCTTACTTGTTCCTCCATGTTTGTGCCAGTTTTTTTTTTTTTTTTTTAAATGCCTGTACGATATAGGTTTCTGTTCACCCCACACTCCTGATACTATGGTCAATTAGTTAAAAAGAAAAGGGGGAATTATTGGTATGCTTCTAGTTCTGCTTCTGGGATCCCTTCTGTTACATTGCTTGATGTTGTGGTCCATTTACATGATCATTCTGTTACATTGGTTTGGTCTCCCCCCTCCCTCCAGGAGATTTGGTTTAGCCCTGGCCTTTTTGCGCTTCTTGCTTCTCCCCGCCCCCTATCCTATATACTTCCTGGATTCCTGACACTGCTGCTGGAGGAGAAAGATGCAGGACAGAACTGTGTGGTGATTAGATTAGATTAGATTAGATTAGTTTTTTGAATCGTTAGCTTGTGAATAAAGAAATACAGCTTCTCTGCTCAGCCGTGTGTCCCTGGTCTCTGTCTCCTGCCTATGAAGCTAGCCCGGCATACTGGTGCCCCGAACTTTGACAACAGATATGATTAGATTTTTTTATGTGGCAGACAAGTACTAATGATTTAGAAAACATTTTTCAAAATGAGCCTCTTAAGTAAATAATTGGTACTTATAGTTATGAGAAATTCAGGCCTCAGAATGGGGTCTGTCTGTATGGCTGTAGCTTCAGATTCTAAACAGTCCTGCTGCTTTGGTCTCAGGTGGGATGATCAGGGATGCATAATAGTCTGCAGGGTGTACAGAAGAGAGGAATTCTGGTGCTTTCAGATGTTTCAGCTGTAAGATATAAGCAAATTGACAGGCTAAAGACATTTACAGGCAATTTTGTTAAATAAGTTATAGTTGATGGTTCTGAACAGTTTATAAAGGGAAATTCTGATGTTGCAGATGTTACAGGTTCATATTCTGCACTGGAGAGCTAGTAGGTAATTGACATTTTCCTCTTCTTCCTGCTTAGTAGCTGCCACTGGGAAGTAATGGTCCACAGTTGATGGCACTATTTAGTATATAGGGATATCACTAGTATGAGTGGTAGAGTGATACAGCAGTAGGTGCACAGGGGTAGAACTCTTAGAAGCATGATCCAAGTTTGGATCCTCAGCACTACACATGCTAGGCTATTCTCAGGTTCTCCACACTTTATTGCCCTTTCTCATAAAATATGTAAATCATTAATTATAATTAGTTCATGAGATTCATATTTCTCCTATTAGTGGATCCCATGGTATATATTCACTATAAAGACTTTAGTTTTGGGGTAAGTTCTTCCATATCTGCTACAAACATAAAGTTAGCAAATCAGGTTATTTGATCTTGAAAGTCTTTTTACATTTTTTAATGCAATTATATTATTCAGATTGTATGTAACAAGGTGGCTTGGGTCTATGACCTGGTGTTCCAAGTCTGAGGTTTCACCTTTTTTCACATAGAAGGATCGGGGCCAGGTGGCAGCACACCTGGTCAGGCTCACACATCACAGTGTGCAAGGACACAGGTTCAAGCCCCTTGTCCCTTCCTGCAGGTGCAAAGCTGCACAAGTGGTGAAGCAGGACTGTAGTTGTCTGTCTCTTTCCCTCTCTATATCCTCCTCTCAATTTCAGTCTCTATGCAATAATAAATTAGAGAAATTATGAAAGACACCACAACACCAAAGGTTTTACCAGTGCTACAGTATTCCCATGAAGTGCATAGGGCTTCAAGCCAGAATCATGCTCACTGACAAGCAGGCACTGTCCTAGGTGGGCTGTCCCTTGAGGTAGTTGTTTTATTATTATTATTATTTATTTATTAGAGAGAGAAGAAGAGAGAAAGAACAGGAGCACCACTATGGCACATGTGATGCCAGGGATAGAATTTAGGACCTCATGCTTGAAAGTTCAATGCCTTAGCCATTGTACCACCACCCAGAATGCCAGAGGAACTTCTTAGACTCCTCCATGACTGAGAAGCTAGTGAAATTAGTTTCCTTCTAGCCTGTTGATTTACCATCTTGGTTTTAATCTGTGGAGGCCAAGCTCTCTTGTCCCATTAATCTGTAGAGGGTGATCTACATAGTCATGATGTAGAGATTTGATAAGAAGTGTCATCCCCTCCTGATACTGGATCTGCTTAGTTTAGGGCCCCTTATAAAAAAACTTGTGCAGTGTTATGCACCCAGACCGGAAAATGGAAAAGTCTGGCAGTTGAGCAGACCACAGAACAAGGAAAAAACAGCTTTGCTTTGCTTGGCCCATTGCTTTGATATCTTGTAGTTGGGTTCTGAGTTCTTGGAAACAACCAACTTTTCACTGTTGTTTTCCCTTCTGTGTCTTCTCTTTAGCTATTACAGGGTTTTCCTCTCTGGGTCTCTACCCCTTCCCTGGGGCTTTCCCTTTTTTTGAATTCTATTACTGTAGCACTTGCAAACTTGTTTGAACAACAACAACAACAAAAACCCCCACAAATTTTATCTAGCAATTACTATATGCTAGTTTCTCTGCAAAGCACTGTACATATATTGATTGGTCCAATTTTCATGAGAGGTGTGTGAGGAGGTGCTGTGTCCATCTTACAGGTTGTCTACAGAATCATAGAGAAGTCATATCAGTTGCCTAAGATCATACAGAGGTTGAGTTGGAATTTCAGCCCAGACAGGCTGATTTTAAAGTCCATGCTCTTTACTCTACCGTCTCGTCTTTTCATTGACTTGAAGGGGATGGGGTTGAAGAACACACAGGGGTAGACAGAACTATCTACTCAGGTGCTATACTCCTTCTCTCTCCCTAGCATCTCATAAACATCCAAAAGATTATTGTGATTTGCATCACAGTTGTGCCTGTGTTGAAAAATCCTTGTAAGCATGTGTGTTTCTCCTAGTTTAAGGCTCCTTAGGACGTATACAGTGGTTAGCAGTATGTAATTACTAGATGGAAAAGAGTGACCATAGACTGTGTATCTTGGCTGGCATTGAGTAATTTGTTTATCTTCTTTACATATAACTCTTACTTAATTCAAAAGATTAGGAGAAACCATTCTGAAAAGTATAAAGACTGGTGAAACAAGTAGTGGCTGACAGCAGAGAGAAGGGACTACTTCTTAGAATGTAAAATCTTTCTGTGCAGGAGTTGGGTGGTAGCGCAGCAGGTTAAGCACACGTGGCGCAAAGCACAAGGACGGGCATAAGGATCCCGGTTCGAGCCCCCGGCTCCCCACCTGCAGGGGAGTTGCTTCACAGGTGATGAAGTAGGACTGCAGGTGTTTATCTTTCTCTCCCCATCTTTGTCTTCCCCTCCTCTCTCCATTTCTCTCTATCCTATCCAGCAACGACGACATCAATAACAACAATAATAACTACAATAAAACAACAAGGGTGACAAAAGAGAATAAATAAATAAATATTAAAAAAATCTTTCTGTGCTTAGATATGCCAAGTATCCCCAGCGCCCAGGAAAGCATGCAAGATTTTGGCATTGGTTTCTTAGACTTTATCTTTTAAAATGTAAAGTTCATGTCTCCTTGCCTCATTACTTGTTACCATTATTATTTTGATAAGTACACATTGCTGGTGTTGCTGTCTATTAGGACTTCTCAAATGTCTTTGTGCTCAGACAAGAATCACGCAGCATGCCTGATAACAGTTACAGAACCCCTGGCTCCTTCCCTAGAGAATCAGATATTGCAGGTCCTGTGTAAGGCTGAAAAAAATCTGCATTTTTATTCCTGACTTTTGCATTAATTAAAACTTCTTGACTAGTGCAAAATTCAAAAGTTAGAAATTGGGACTGGGAAAGATAGCAAACTGGTTAGACTTTTATGTTAAAGGCCCAAAGGTCCCAGGTTCAATCCTAGCATAATCATACTATATACTGAGCTGAATATTGCTCTAAATCACTCTTTCTCCCTCTGTTAATTAAAATAAATAAATCTTTAAAACTTATATATTGGAAAGAGCAACAACAGCTGCCCTTCTTACTTAGCCCTGTTCCACAACCACTCCCTGAGGTAATTTCTTGTTTCTTGTATTGGTGGTATGCTTTGACTATCATTGTATGTGTGAGTATATCTGCTACTTTGTCATATACCTGGTGACATATTCTCATATCGCTTAGCACTTTGTTTTTTCTCACTGGTCATATATGAGTAGGTCACTATTTCATCAATACTATATTGGAGAACATTTGCCTGTACTCCTTTGCTATTCGAGCAAGGTTGCGATTCTTATCCCATACCTGTGTCATCTCACTCATGCATATATACCAAGAACATGACTGTCTAGAAGTGACAAAAGTGATTCAGGGCATATCTCTGAGTTTTGATAGATATTGTTAGATTGCTTTAGGAGAGGCTGTTTCATTTAGTAGAGGCTGTTTCAATATGTAATCACAGGCAGTATATGGGAGTTTTTTTCCTTTGTCAAATGAACATTTTCCTTCTGGCTTTTGTCACTTCTGAATTTTGTTTTGCATTTATATTGAGAATGAGGTTGAATGTCTTTACCTATGACTAACAGACACATGAATGTCTATTTCTATGAACTCTTTGCCCATCATAATTTAGAGATATTACCCGTTTTTTTCTGTGTACCTACTTTTCACTACCTGATGTCAATGATTGGAGAAGTTCTTTGCATATGGAGGAAATTTGCTTTTGTCTGAGTATACTTTTAATGCTGTTTCTGTTTTTTCATTTGACTGTGTTTATACTTTTTTTTCTAGATCAGAGCACTGCTCAGCTTTGGGTTATGGTGTTGCTGGGAATTGACTGTGCTTATACTTTATAAAATCATGATGCTTTTTATTTTTAAAAAATAATTTATCAAACATTTTTTATGACTTTGGAGTTTTGTCTAGTACTTAAAACAAGACTTCTCCATCCATGATTAAGATTATTAATTTTGTTCACTTTTTTATTGTCTGATTTTTATTTTTAAGAATTTTTTATTTTATATTAACAGTTAGTTATAAGATTACACTACACTACCACGAAGTTCTGTATCCCCAAACCCATCCTCCCAAAGATAAACAACAGAGTTCTCACAAGTCTTACTAACAGTTTTCTTAATTCTGTTTTGTTTGGATTTTTTTCCTGGAAAATTCTTGTAAATCAGATTTCTGAATTCCACATATAAGTGAAACCATCCAGTAGTTGCCTTTCATCTCTACTTATTTTGCTAAGTATAATTACATCCAGTTCCATCCATTTTTGTTCCAAAGGACACGGTCTCATCTTTTTTGATGTCAGAGTAATAGTCCATGAGATATTACCATTTTTTTACTCCATGTTTTCTTCTGGCTTTATTTATGAGGTTAACATTTAAGGCTATCTGGGATTTTGGTTGTTGTGATACATAGAGTGTACATTTAACTTTATGTTCTTGTAACTGAATGATACCAGATACTCATTTGCTTCCTATTGGTTAAGAATTGAATTAAAATATGTATAGTCTAGGGAGTACAGTGGTAGTGCAGCAGGTTAAGTGAATGTGGCACAAAACACAATGACTGGAGTAGGGATTCCCGTTCCAGCACCAGGCTCCCCACCTGCAGGGGAATCGCTTCACAGGCAGTGAAGCAGGTCTACAGGTCTCTATCTTTCTCTTCCCCTTTCTGTCATCCCCTTCTCTCTCCATTTCTCTCTGTCCTATCCAATAACAACAATAATAACTACAATAATAAAAAAACCAAGGGCAACAAAAGGGAATAAATAAATATTTAAAAAATATGTATAGTCTCATGCATGTATATTTTTTGGTATAAATCCTTAAATTACTTAAAGATATAAATATATTTCTGTATTTTATATTCTGTACCAATGATCTGTTTGCTCACTTAATTTTACTACTATATTTTGCAATATATTTTAATATTTGGCATGTTAGTCCTGTCTCATAAAGATGGGAATTTGACCACTACATTTGCTTATTTATTTTTCTGTGCAAGTTTTAGAATAAGCTTGGTCAGTTTTAAAGTAAACTTGTGGGTATTTTTAATTGGGATATTTCTTGGAATCTGAATCTATGCCCAAAAGTTGGCGTCGTGCGAAGATAATAGCAGTTTTGAAACCAAAGAAAGACCCAACACTGGCCGCCAGCTATAGACCAATTTCCTCTCCGTGTGTTACAAACTCCTTGAAAGGCTGCTTCTGTCACGTATTTCTCCTCTTACAGAGAAATTCCTATCACCCACCCAAGCTGGTTTCCGCCCAGGAAGATCTACCTGCGAACAAGCCCTGGCCCTCTCAACTTACATTGAAAATGGATTCCAAAAGAATTTAAAGATGGGTGCTGTCTTTGTTGATCTCACAGCAGCCTATGACGCGGTCTGGCACCGTGGTCTCCTAGTCAAGATCTCAAGATGCCTGCCTCCATGGGTGGCCAACACTATATCGTTTCTTCTCCAAAACAGAAGATTCCTGGTGCATCTGGGTGACAAGTCTAGCAGATGGAGACTTGTCTCAAGTGGCCTCCCCCAGGGCTCTGTTCTGGCTCCTACGCTATTTAATATTTACATCAATGACCTCCCAGAAACTTCTTCAAGGAAGTTCATCTACACCGATGACATCTGCTGTGCAACTCAGGCATCCAAGTTTGACATCCTCGAGGAAACACTCACGAAAGACATGTCTCTGATATCTGATTACTGTAAAAAATGGTGACTAATCCCTAGCACTGCAAAAATGGTATCATCTGTTTTCCATCTACACCATGCCTCGGCCCCGCGTGAGCTTAATGTGCAGCTTGGCGATACGAGAATCCAGCATGAAGCCCAGCCAGTCTATCTTGGCGTTACTCTCGATCGCACTCTGTCATTTCACGAACATCTCATAAAAACTGCAGCAAAGGTGGGCGCGAGGAATAACATCATTGCAAGACTGGCCAGCTCCTCATGGGGCACAAGTGCTTCCACACTACGATCACCATCTCTGGCATTATGCTATTCCACTGCAGAATACTGTGCCCCAGTATGGTTCCGTAGCCCCCATGTCCACTTGGTCGATTCCAAATTATATTCCTCTATGAGGATAATTTCTGGAACCATCCATTCCACCCCGGTTCCATGGCTGCCAGTTCTTAGCAACATCGTCAGATATTCGTCGGGATGCGGCATCATCTAGGTTCATTTCCCACGTCTACGCTCCACCGGACCTGCCAATATACGCAGACATCTTCGCCCACCCTGTCCAACACTTGACGTCTTGTCACCTAATCTGGTCCCCTATGCCTACACTGAACTTCTCTGTTCCAGACTCTTGGAAACAGAGTTGGCAGTCAGCTGAGGTAAAGAACAAACACCTCATCACAGACCCCTGCAAGCGTCAACCTGGCTTTGACCTAGCACGTTATGATTGGGCCCTCCTCAATCGCTGTCGAACAGGCCATGGCCGGTGCGCCGCTATGTTCCATCGCTGGGGAGCCAGAGACGACCTGAACTGCCCCTGTGGCTACAGACAGTCTATGACCCACATAGTCAACAACTGCCACCTCTCCAGATTCAAAGGAGGTCTCGAAACTTTACATCAGGCTCAACCTGATGCTGTTGACTGGCTACGGAAGAAGGGCAAACGCTAGAAGAAGATTGGGATAGTATTAAAATTTTAAATTAGGGAGATTATATTTATTTTGTTATATTTTTCTGTATAAGATAAAATGTGTTTTTTCATTAAAAAACTAATTTCTATATCACTCATTGGGATTTTAAACCTAAAAAAATATTTATTTGTGTGAGTGAGGGAGAGAGAGAGAGAGAGAGAGATCAGAACATTACTCTGGTACATGTGGTACTAGGATACAAAACTAGGACCTTATGCTTCAGAGTCTTTGACACTTTGTTCAGTGCACTGCCTCCCAGGTTGAGATTATGAGTTTTAAAACAATTTCTGCTTAATTTTATTCCTAGGTGCTTTACGCTTAAAAAAATGTATATATGTATCATTTGCTTATTGTTCTTTTTGGTTCTTCTTCTTCTAGCATTTGCCACTCTTTCTGGTGAAAATATTTGTTAATGTTTATTGTTACAAAGCATTATGCATCATGCATTTTATGCCTTATATCAGAAGCACTTATTTTTAAATTTCTTTATTGGGGGATTAATGTTTTACAGTCGACAGTGAATACAATAGTTTGTACATGCATAACATTTCTCAGTTTTCCACATAACAGTACAACCCCCCCCCACTAGGTCCTCTGTCATCCTTTTCCAGGACCTGTACTCTCCCCCTCACCCACCCTAGAGTCTTTTACTTTGGTGCAATACACCAATTCCAGTCCAGGTTCTGCTTAGTGTTTTCTCTTCTGGTCTTGTTTTTCAGTTTTTGCCTGTGAGTGGAGATCATCCCATATTCATTTATCTCTTTCTGACTTACCTCACTTAATATGATTCCTTAAAGCTCCACCCAAGATGGGCTGAAAATACACTTTTTCATGTCATATAACTCTTCCAGTCTGTTATTTGTACCAAGAGTATATTAAAGCTTGTTTTCCAGGCCATTTCTCTTCTCCTCTTTCTTCTTATTCATCTTGAGCATAACATTCTTATCCATTATCCTATTATTATTTTTACATCTCCCCCTCCCCCGTAGATTTTCCTATGTTTTCTGAGCCAATAGGAAGGTTTTTTTTTTTTTTTTTTTTTTTTCCCCAGAGCACTTTGTTTTTCTTTTTCCCTGAGCACTGTTCAGCATGGAATTGAACCTGGTACTTCAAAGCCTCAGGCATGAGAGTCCTTTTGCATAACAATTATGTTTTCTTCCCAGCCAGGAAGTTTTTCTTTTTATTGCTGGTAGTTTGTGTGTTGGTGGGAAACCCTGCTCTTGGTGTTGTCAGAATAAGGCTCTACACGCTGCTCTACTGTACTACATTATTAAATCCTGAATTCATATGACTTCAGAGATGGAAGGGACCTTGCTGAGGTTCAGCTGAGAAAACTGAATCTCAGAGAAGCTAAGATCTGCCAGTGTTCCATACTCTTTACTCTATGACCTGGGCTCTGGGTTAAACTGGGAGGTCACTGGATGAAATTTGAGAACCAAATACTGTGACTAAAAGTTGGCCTTTGGCATAAACCATACTTTCTGACTACTCTACTTCATTAATCAGCTTAGGAATTAACATGCTGTTGAAAGTTGAGCCACTAGAGTTTTTTATAGATAGCATATGTCCCCAAACACTAGTTCTGAGTTACCTTCAAGGACTAGCACAAATGAGCATTGGTCTCCAGTGAATTATCAGACTACATTTTACAGAATAAATGAAAGTATTATGTGAGCAGGAAATCAGGGCAAACACCTACACTTGCTAACCCAAACAATTTCCCTTTCCAAGCTTCTGGAGATCAGTTATCACCAAATGAGCAGATATACCCAGCAAAGTTTTGCAGGCTTTATAGACTGAGTAAGAAACTGCATTCTTCATGTTCCGTTTTTTGTTGAATCTGGCAAAAGAAAGATCTGGCTCCAGTCAACTGGGCCATGAGCAATAGTAGCTGGGCTAATGGGAGAGAAGGAGGACTCCAGCTGAATGAGCTTTGAGACTCTACTTTACTTGGTTCCAAATACCCTGTATTTTGAGGACAAGGCTTCTTGTTCATGAAAAATAATACTGAAGTGGCTGTATTACCTGTAATTTATAAAGCCACACCAAAACCAATTGATTTATGTGGAATACATTGACATACGTTATATGATATTTTAAAGATTTTTAAAAATATCATTGTTTATCTTATACTGTTTTCTTTTTTTAAAAAAATTCTTTATTGGGGAATTAATGTTTTACATTAGACAGTAAATACAATAGTTTGTACATGCAAAACATTTCATAGTTTTCCATATAACAACACAACGCCCACTAGGTCCTCTGTCATCCTTCTTGGATCTGTATTCTCCCCACCCACCCACCACAGAATCTTTTACCTTGGTGCAATACGCCAATTCCATTTCAGGTTCTACTTGTATTTTCTTTTCTGAAATTGTTTTTCAACTTCTGCCTGAGAGTGAGATCATCCCATACTCATACTTCTGTTTCTGACATATTTCACTTAACATAAATTTTTCAAGGTCCATTGAAGATCAGTTGAAAACAGTGAAGTCACCATTTTTTAAGGCTGAGTAGTATTCCATTGTATATATATACCACAACTTGTTCAGGCGCTCATCTGTTGTTGGACACCTGGGTTGCTTCCAGGTTTTGGCTATTACAAATTGTGCTGCCAAGAACATATGTGTACACAAATCTTTTTGGATGGATATGTTAGGATGTGTTAGGATATATCCCCAGGAGAGGAATTGCAGGATCATAGGGTAGGTCCATTTCTAGCCTTGTGAGAGTTCTCCAGACTGTTCTCCACAGAGGCTGGACACAGAGGTTACATTCTCACCAGCAGTGCAGGAGAGTTCCTTTGACCCCCACAACCTCTCCAGCATTTGCTGCTGTTACCTTTTCTGATGTATGACATTCTCACATAAGTGAAGTGGCATCACAGTGCTGTCTTTATTTGCATTTCTCTGACAATCAGAGACTTGGAGCATTTTTTCATGTGTTTCTCAGCCTTTTGGATCTCTTCTGTGGTGAATATTCTGTTAATGTCCTCCCCCCATTTTTGGATGGGGCTATTTGTTGTCTTGTTGAGATTTGCAAGTTCTCTATATATTCTGGTTATTAGCCTCTTATCTGATGTATGGCATGTAAAGATCTTCTGCCACTCTGTGAGGAGTCTCTTGGTTTGGGTAGTGGTTTCTTTAGCTGTGCAGAAGCTTTTTAATTTGATGTAGTCCCATAGGTTTATGCTTGTCTTAGTCTTATTTGTAACTGGATTTGTATCATTGAAAATGTCTTTAAAATTTATGCAGAAAAGAGTTCTGCCAATATTTTCCTCTAAGTATCAGATAGTTTGTGGTCTGACATCCAAATCCTTGATCCACTTGGAATTTACTTTTCTATTTGGTGAAATATAGTGGTTCAGTTTCATTCTTCTGCATGTTTCAATCCATTGTTTCCAACACCATTTGTTGAAGAGACTCTGCTTTCCTCATTTAATAGTCTGATCACCTTTGTCAAAGATTAGATGTCCATATATGTGGGGGCTTACTTCTGGGCTCTCAATTCTATTCCACTGGTCAGTGTGTCTATTCATGTTCCAGTACCAAGAAGTTTTGATGACAATGGCCCTATAATACAATTTGAGATCTGGGAGTGTGATACCTCTGGTTCTGGTCTTTCTTCTCAAGATTGTTTTGGCAATTCTAGGTCTTTTCTGGTTCCAAATAAACTTTGTAGTATTTGTTCTATTCTCCTAAAAAATGTGCTTGGGATCTTGATGAGATAGCATTAAATTTGTAGATGGCTCTGGGTAATATATTCATTTTGATGATGTTAATTCTTCCAAGCCATGAACATGAAATATCTTTCCACTTCTTTGTGTCTTTTTCAATTTCCTTGAGTAGTGACTCATAATTTTCAGTATACAAGTTTTCCACTTCTTTGGTTAGGTTTACTCCTAGATATTGTTTTTATTGCTATATTAAAGGGAATTGATTTCTGGATTTCAACTTCTTCTAGTGTTTGCATAGGGGAATACCACTGACTTTTGAATGTTAATTTTGTAGTTTGACACCTTACTGTATTGCCTGATGATATCCAAAAGCTTCTTGCTGGATTCTTTAGGTTTTTCTAGGATTACTATCATGTCATCTGTAGATAGGAAGAGTTTGACTTCTTCTCTTCTAATCTGTAACCCCTTAATTCCTTGCTCATGCCTGATTGCTATGGCAAGAACTTCCAACACTATGTTGAGTAGTAATGGTGATAGTGGGTATTCCTGTCTAGTACTTGATCTGAGGGGAAATCCTTCCATTTCTTCACCACTGAGGTTGATGTTGGCTGTAGGTTTGCTATATAGAGACTCCACTATTTTGAGAAATTTTCCATCTATTCCCATTTTTTGTAGTGTTTTGATCATAAAGGGATGTTGTATTTTGTCAAAGGCTTTCTCTGCATCTAATGATATGACCATGTGATTTTTGGTTTTGCTTTTATTGATGTGGTAGATCATGTTGATTCATTTACAGATATTAAACCAACCTTGCATCCATGGGATAAACTCCATTTGGTCATGATGAACAATCTTTTTAATATACTGCTGGATCCAGTAGGCTAGAATTTTGTTCAATATTTTAGCATCTATGTTCATCAGAGATATTGGTCTGTATGTTTCTTTTTTGGTTGTGTCCCTGTCTGCTTTTGGTATCAAAGTGATGTTGGCTTCATAGAAGCTGGCAGGGAGTATTCCAATGTCTTCAATCTCCTGGAATACTTTTAAAAGTAGAGGTATTAGTTCTTCTTTGAAGGTTTTGTAAAATTCATTTGTGAAACCATCTGGTCCAGGACTTTTATTTTTGGGAAGATGTTTGATAACTGTTTCAATTTCATTAGGTGTGATGGACCTGTTCATGTTATCTACTTCCTCTTTACTAAGTTTTGGAAGTTGGTAGGTATCTAGGAAATTGTCCATTTCTTCCAGGTTCTCTAGCTTGGTGGCATATAGTTGTTTATGGAAGCCTCGCATGATATGTTGAATTTCTGTGGTGTCTGTTGTGATATCTCCTCTTTCATTTACAATTAGATTTATTTGGGTCTTCTCCCTTTTTGTTTTGTAAGTCTGGCTAAAGATTTGTCGATTTTGTTTACTCTTTCGAAGAACCAACATTTACTTTTGTTGATCTTTGTGTGGTTTTCTCATTTTCAATGTTATTGATTTCTGCCCTAACTTTAGTGATTTCTGTCCTTCTGGCTGCTTTAGGGTTACTTTGTTCTTCTTCTAGGTCTTTAAGGTGTTCGATCAGGTTATTTATTCGTGCTTTTTCTTGTTTCCTAATGTGTGTTTGTATGGCTGTGAACTACCCTCTCAGTACTGTGTCCCAGCTATTTTGATAGCTTGTGTCTTCATTTTCATTGAACTCTCAAAACATTTTGATTTCTTCCTTTATTTCCTCTTTGACCCAGTAGTTGTTATGTAGTATACTATTGAGCTTCCATATTTTGGGTCTATTACTAATCTTTTGTTGATTAGTAAGTGTTAGTTTAATTCCACTGTGGTGTGAGAAGGTGCTTGGGATGATTTCAGTGCTCTTGAATTTGATGATGCTGTCTTTGTGGCCTAATATATGGTCCATCCTTGAGAATGACCCATGTGGATTTGAGTAAAATGTGTATGGCAGTTTCTTGGGGTGAATGACTGAAAATGTCCAATAGTTCTAGTTTATATATCTCCTCATTTAGCTCCCTCATGTGTTTATTGATTTTCTGTCTGGATGATCTCTCAAGTTGAGAAAGTGGGGTGTTGAAGTCCCCTACTATGAATGTGCTGCTGCTAATATATTGCTGTAGCTCTTTCAGTAGATGTTTGATGTGTTTAGATGGCCTCTTATTGGGTGCATAGATGTTAATAATTGTTAAGTCATCTTGATTGACTGATCCTCTGACCATTAAGTAGTGTCCATACCTATCTTTTTAAATTTTATCTATTTTAAAGTCTATCGTGTCAGATAAAATAATATCTTTTCCTGTTCTTTTTTGTGGGTCATTGGCTTGTATGATAGTTTTCTATTTTTTCACTTTGAGTCTGTGTTTGTCTTGTTTGTTTAGGTGGGTTTCCTGTAGACAGCATATTGTAAGTTTGTGTTTTAACGCCATTCTTGTAGAGTTTTAGAGTTTCCTGACATATGGTCTATTTATGGTGGTCTGCTGTTTATAGGAGACCTTTCAGGACTTCTTTCAGGGCAGGCTTGATGACAGTTGATTCCTTCAACTGTTGCTTGTGTGAGAAAGTTTTTATGCCTCCAACTATTCTGAATGACAGTCTAGCAGGATACAGTATTCTTTTTTTTTTTTTTAAATTTATTTCTTTATTGGGGAATTAATGTTTTACATTCAACAGTAAATACAATAGTTTGTACATGCATAACATTCCCCAGATTCCCATTTAACAATACAACCCCCACTATGTCATTCATCATCCTTCAAGGATACAGTATTCTTGGTTGAAGTCCTTTCTCATTGAGTACTCGATAGATATCTTGCCATTCACTTCTGGCCTGTGGTGTTTTTGTGGAGAAGTCTGCTGCTAATCTTACGGGTTTTCCTCTGTAGGTGACTCATTGTTTTTCTCTTTCAGCCTTTAGGATCCTTTCATTATCCTTATTCCTTTCCATTCTAAATATTATGTGTCTTGGTGTCTTTAAGACTGGGTTTATTGTGTTTGGGACACTGTGGTCTTTTTGAACCTTTATGTCTTTTATGTTGTCTAGACTAGAGAAGTTTTTGGCTATTATGGCCTGAAGACTGCTTTCTTCCCCTCCCTCTCTTTCTTCCTCTGGTAAGCCAATAATGTGTATATTATTTTAAGTAATCCCATAGGACTCTGTTGTTGTTTTCAGTGTCTCTTAATCTCTTTTTGAGATATATTTTTTCTTTTTTAGTTTTTCCTAATTCATCCTCTATCTTGCTAATTCTGTATTCAGCCTCATTTATCTATTCTCTCTCCTCTATACTATTTTCTGTAGTTCATCTATTTTGTTACTCTGTTCTGATACTGTTTTAGCTTGTTCAGCTAGTTGTGTTCTTCGCTCAGCTAATTCAGCTTTCAGTTCTCTAATAACCTTGATATAATTAGTGTTTTATTCTAGAGTCTCATTTCTTGTTTCTGCATTTCTGATGACAATTATTTCTAACTCTTTACTCACTCCTGTGATTATTTCCTTAAGCAGTGTTTGGGTGTTGACATCATTATTTTGTGCTTCAGCTTTTGAGGGGCTTTTAGCTGGACTCTTGTCTTGGTTCATTTCTCCACTATTTCTTCTTGTTGGTTTAACCATTTTATATATTATTTTATGAGGTCACTCACTCTCTCAGTACTTTTCAAATTACTGATCACTATTTCCTGGATTGACTTGTATCTAAATAAGGTAATTAAAGAGTTCAGAGTTGTGGAAGTTAACAGTTGTTTCAATAGTATTTTAATCCCTGATTTGGAACTCAGTGGCTTAAAAGCCTCTTTTGTGTTTTTTTCTTCCCTGTAGGCTTTGGGAGCCTGAGGGCGTTTAAACTATAAGTAGGCTTCTTAGCTTAATCACTGACTCCTGACCAAGAGATAGAGCATAGTGGGGCAGAGATAATCCAGTGGTTATGCAAAGAGACTGTCACAGCCCCACCACTAGGCCACTGAGGTATAGATCTCCTGAGTTTCCTGGGTAGTTCTCTTTCCCCTGGTGTCAGCACAGGGCCTCCTGGCTGCTGCTCCAGATTCTGAGGGCTGTAGCAATGGAGACTCACAGTTGCACTTGGTGAGTCTCAGGGAAATCCTTTCCTCCCTTCAGCAGTCTTTTTGTTGGTGAAAGAGACTGGAGGTGATGTCTCAACTGGTAAACTGCCGGACTGTTACCAGCCACTTAATCTCTCCCTAGGCTTCTCTCTGTCCATCAACCATATGTATTTGCACTCACCAGTGATTTGGTTGGCTCCTGAAGTCATTCTAGTCCTGTCTTGTTTCGTTCCCAGGTGGTCTCCTTTGATATTCCTAGTTGATCTGGGAGAGGAGAGGAGAGAAACACATCTGTTACTGCTTGTAGCACCCCCTCCGGAAGTTTTTTTTTTTTTTTTTTAACTTTTGCTAGGACTTCCTTTTTATTTATTCTTTTCTTCCATCTAAATTTTCTTGGTTGCTTGAGTCTACAATAAACATATCTGATTCTTTGATATTGCTAGATTTAGTAGTATAACTTCATTTGGGTCCTTCCAAGAGAAATTTGTGTAGACTTTTTTTTTTATTTTACAAATGAGCTAAAAATTATTTTATTTTGGAGATAACCAGAGGAATTCATTGATTGGTTGTTATGTTGAATTGGGGGCAGTTCAACCTTATTTCTTGATCTATTTGAATCATTTGACATTGTGTGTTACTCTATTTTCTGTTTTCTGTTTACATCTAACTTTCATGATTGATTAGGGATGTCATGAAGTGGATAGACTGTGAAAATTTTAGTTATGCTTTCAGGAGATGGAAAGTCTAAAATTCAGAGTAGGCCAGCAAGCTGGTAAGGGGGCAGGGGAGATAGTATAATTTGTATGCAAAAGATTTATGTCTGAATCTATGAAGTTTCAAGTTCAGTCCCCCTACAGCACCAGAGCTGTGCAGTGCACTAGTATGTAAATAAATATTATTAAAAGAAAAAAGTGATGACAATTTTTTAAAAAAGTTATATATAAAAAGAAGAATTGATGTTAAAATCTGGCAGGGGGAGAGTGAGTTGGGGTAGCATGTTGTGCTTCAGCCTTTGGGGTTTTTTTTGCTGGACTCTTGTCCTGGTTCATTTCTCCACTATTTCTTCTTGTTGGTTTAACCATTTTATATATTATTTTATGAGGTCACTCTCTCAGTACTTTTCAAATTACTGACTCTCATACTTGAGACTCCAAAGTCCCAGATTCAATCCCCTGTACCACCTAAAGCAGAGCTGAGCAGTGCTTTAGTAAAAAAAAAAAAAGTGAAATATTAAATAACCTATAATCTTAGATTGAGGAGACCATAAGCAACCAGTCTTGTCAGTATCTAGGATATTTGTAAATAGTATTAAATGACATAAATCATGGTGAAACCTTGTATGGTACAGTAAATCCTAACTATGGTATTTTCAAAGTAAACAAAGCTTCCAAATAACTTGATTATAACAATAATTATATATATATATATATGTTATGCCCAGAGGTTCGAGTCCTGATATCATGCAAAGAAGACCAGAATCACATGCAATAGCAAGAACCTTTATTAGCAAGCTTAAGCTTGGGCTGCCGACACCCTTCTACTCAAGGGGAGAGTCTGCGACCGCGATCATTTTTTATCTCACCTTTTTTTGTTTTTTGTGGTGGCTTAAACAATTCATTTCAATTTCAATTTATTTATTTGTTCATTTTTGTGATTAGCCACAGACAAGATTGTAGGGTTACAGGGTTTAGTCCCACTACCACCACCACCAAAATTCTGTGTCCTACCCTTCCAACATTCACCACAATACTTCTCACAAAGTCTTAGAGACAGTTTGCTACTGCTTCTCCTCCTTCTCCTTCTCCTCCTCCTCATTCTCCTTTTTTTTCTCCTTCTCCTCTTCCTTCTTCTTCTTCTTTGTCTTCTTCACAAGTTCATGTGTATCAGTTGTACAGACTTCACATTTGAATGAAACCATCCAGTAGTTGTATTTCACCTCTTACTGATTTCTCTAAGTTTTTATTTTATTTTATTGTTTATTTAAAAAAGGAAACATTGAAAAAACTTTAGGATAAGAGGGGTCCAACTCCACACAATTCCCACCACCAAATCTCTGTATCCCATTCCCTCTCCTGATAGCTTTCCTATTCTTTTTTTTTCTTTTTTGATTTTTTTTTTATTGGGGAATTAATGTTTTATATTCAATAGTAAGTACAATAGTTTGTACACGCAAAACATTCCCCAGTTTCCCATATAACAATACAACCCCCACTAGGTCCTCTGAATCCTTCTTGGACCTGTATTCTCCCCACCCCAGAGTCTTTTACTTTGGTGCAATACGCCAATTCCATTTCAGGTTCTACTTGTGTTTTCTTTTCTGATCTTGTTTTTCAACTTCTGCCTGAAAGTGAGATTATCCCATATTCATCCTTCTGTTTCTGACTTATTTCACTTAACATGATTTTTTCAAGGTCCATCCAAGATCGGCTGAAAACGATGAAATCACCATTTTTTACAGCTGAGTAACGATGAAATCACCATTTTTTACAGCTGAGTGGTATTCCATTGTGTATATATACCACAACTTGCTCAGCCACTCATCTGTTGTTGGACACCTGGGTTGCTTCCAGGTTTTGGCTATTACAAATTGTGCTGCCAAGAACATATGTGTACACAGATCTTTTTAGATGGATATGTTGGGTTCTGTAGGATATATCCCCAGGAGGGGAATTGCAGAATCATAGGGTAGGTCCATTTCTAGCCTTCTGAGAGTACTCCAGATTGTTCTCCACAGAGATTGGACCAATTGACATTCCCACCAGCAGTGCAGGAGGGTTCCTTTGACCCCACACCCTCTCCAACATTTGCTGCTGTTACCTTTTCTGATGTATGACATTCTCACAGGAGTGGAGTGGTATCTCGTTGTTGTTTTTATTTGCATTTCTCTGACAATCAGAGACTTTGAGCATTTTTTCATGTGTTTCTCAGCCTTTTGGATCTCTTCAGTGGTGAATATTCTGTCCATGTCCTCCCCCCACTTTTGGATGGGGTTATTTGCTATCTTGTTGTTGAGTTTGGCAAGCTCTTTACATATGTTGGTTATTAAACTCTTGTCTGATGTATGGCATGTAAAGATCTTCTCCCATTCTGTGAGGGGTCTCTTGGTTTGGTAGTGGTTTCTTTTGCTGTGAAGAAGCTTTTTAATTTGATGTAGTCCCATAGGTTTATACTTGCCTTAGTCTTCTTTGTTATTGGATTTGTTTCATTGAAGATGTCTTTAAAATTTATGCAGAAAAGAGTTCTGCCAATATTTTCCTCTAAGTATTTGATAATTTGTGGTCTAACATCCAAGTCCTTGATCCACTGGAATTTACTTTTGTATTTGGTGAAATACAGTGATTCAGTTTCATTCTTCTGCATGTTTCAACCCATTGTTTCCAGCACCATTTGCTGAAGAGACTGCTTTCCCCATTTAATAGTCTGAGTCCCTTTGTCAAAGATTAGATGTCCGTAGGTGTGGGGGCTTCATCTCACCTTTTTATAGTTATCACATGGTGGGTTCAGGTGGAAATATTTGCGCAGAACAAGAAACAGTTGGTTTCGGGTTAATGGCTTTTCTCAATATTCTGGGATTTTCTTTAACCTCTACAGTTTTCTTGTACTCTAAGACAGTAAGGAACCTTACTTGTTCTCTTTAAAATCCATATTTCTCCCAGTTCTGGAACCTTAGGGCTTTGCTTGTGTTTCTTCATGTTTCTCATGATCCAGGCCATTTAATGTTGCATCTGCTGATCTCAACCAAATTAATGCAACCAGAGCAAGTTCCACTTTGGATTGTGTCCAGAGACACCAGGCCTGGGATGTCAATCCTCAAGCTCTATTACTCTGGTGAGACCTTGTTGGGTAGTATGCCAGCTCCCCTGGCTTTAAGCTTCTGTCTCTAATCCTGCTTGACTAAGCACCAGCATGCCTGCAGGGCATTGGTTTGATCCCACTTAAAGCTGCAGTTTGTTTACATAAACCACTGTTAACTAAGCACCACCCTCCCTCCAGGGCATTGGTGGTTCAGTGGTAGAATTCTCACCTGCTTCACCCCCTCTCCTTGTCACACCCTGATTTTCACCAGTCTCTTTTTTTGCTCCACCCTCTCTACGTCACACCCTGTTACACCCTACTTGGCTAGTATATATACAAGCTGCTTTTCTGAGTAAAAACACTTAGAATTGCTTTCAGGCTCCTAGAGTTCCAGAGTGTATCTCCTGTGATGTTAGTGTGGCATGAGTTCCTGATCCCTCTCCCATGCAGCAGCCTAGATTGGCTCCAGTTGAGTTCTCTCCAACCCAGAGAGCACTTTCTTGGGAAGAAGCACCCTCTGGCTATCCCAGCAAGACCTTTTCTGGCTCATGGGACTCCCTAGTTCCCTTTCGGGTGGGGCACTTCCTGACAAAGTTACAGAACCTAGACATAGACCAGGGCCTATGACATAGGGCATATGTGTACATGGATCCATAAGTTAGGGGAAATCTAGGCCTTAAGATAAAAGTGTGCAGTAGTCTTCAGTGAGTACTTTGAGTCAATAAGTGCAACAAACTAGTGGAAAGACCTAAAAAGATACCATAAAGTACTTAATCAAAACAACCTCATATACTCCCTACTTCACTTCCCTCCATCACTCTAACAATATCAGATAAAGACTACAAAAACTAGATAAGGGCAAGAGACTGGCACACTTTAGTGATGGCCCTTTTGGTCATGACCAGGCTACCCCACGAGGGGATTCTTGGATTCCCACATAGATATGATGGTCCTACACTTTTAACAGATCTGTCTCTCCACCATCACTGGTCATTTCTGTCAGGATATCATCTCAAGCCCTCTTGTGGGCCTCTACAGGATCTTGCCTTCAGGTAGAGCACTCACAGTAGAAACTCCCTCAAAAGGGAGTCTGGGTCAACATAATCTTCCACTTGAGGAAGACTGGTCCTGAAATGAGTGCAGCCCAGAATGTTCCCAGCTGTGACCATGGACTGTGAGCCCAGACTGACAGGGATGCAGAAGTTACACAGGCCCCTGTGCTGAATATAAATAGATGTGAGCCCTGGGTTAGATTGATAGGATTTACAGTTAATGGTATATACTTCCCTCAGATTTGAGATACTCTCTGCCCTGATCCAGCTTTCTAGTCATATTCTCAACTTTGATACTATCTTCCCAGATAATACCTTTAGCTCACCTGCATGTTAGATTTTGGGCTTAGGCAAAATTTAGTAAAATCATGGGTCCCTTAGAATATATCTAAAATAGACTTCCTAGGTTCTTCCAACATGAAGATCCCAAATCTCATCTGCTCTATTCTTACCTTTAGGTTCTTGATTATTAATTAATTTGTCCTGCTTTATGTCAATGCTTTTCAGCCACCAAGATGCTACCATGACACTTCCCTGGAACTTCACCTCCTCAGAGCCCTATCCCACTAGGGAAAAATAGAAACATACTAGGGGTATGGATCTACCTGTCAATGTCCGTGCTCAGCAGAGAAACAATTACAGGAGCCACATCATTTCCCAGCTCAGGCTTATGGTGGTACTAGGGACTGAGCCTGGGACTTTTGGTGCCTCAGACATAAAAATCTTTTTGCAGAACCATTTTGCTGTTGGAGCCCTTTTTTCATTGGGAAGATCTTTGCTTGTAAGGTTTTCCAATGATTGGATGAGTTGTGGCTACATTATGGAGAGTAAACTATTTAGCCTCTTGAAGTGTTAATTGTATTTATTTATTTATTTATTTTTCTTTATTGGGGGATTAATGTTTTACAGTCAACAGTAAATATAATAGTCTGTACATGCATAACACTTCCACACAACAATACAACCCTCACTAGGTCCTCTGCGATCATGTTCCAGTAATCTCTGGAGAGTGATGATGAATTTCATTGTGGCCAAAAAATTCCTCCTCATGCTCAAACTGAACTTAGTGAGTAAATTAGAGAATTGGAGCAAGGACATGAGTAGGGTTGATGTGAGAGCTAGACATGTTCAATCAATAGAGCATGAAAAAGAATTCAGATTTATATAGTTTAATACAGACTAAATATTAATTCTGTCATCAAATATTTCACTTAGGTGAAAATACACCAATTTCAGTCTAGGTTATGTTTAGAGTTTTATCTTCTAGTTTTGTTTTTCAACTTCTATAAATGAGATCATTCCATGCTCATCCTTCTGTTGCTGACTTGTCTCACTTAGCATGATTTCTTCAAGCTCCATCCAAGATAGGTTGAAAACGGTGAAATCACCATTATTAATAACTGAGTAGTATTCCATTGTGTATATAGACCACTTTCTCCTTTCCTCCCTCCCTCCTTCCCTTCCTTCTTTCTTCCTTCTCAAGATTTATTTATTTTATTGAGGGGGTGGGCAAGACCAGAGCACAGTGATTTCAGGGATTAACTCAGGACCTCATGCTTGAGAGTCCAGGGCTTTATCCATTGCATTATCTCCTGAACTGTTATAGTGATTATTTCTTGTGAACCTCTTAGAGTTCTCATCTAGAGTTCATTCTGTAGCATCTACTGAGTTTTGTCCTCTGTTGCCTATACTATAGCTGTGTGGCTCTAGGTCCTCTGGGCCTCTGCCTGCTTATCCCAAAAGGGAACATTTACATGTGATGCACTTTTTAAGTTTTCTTCTCCATTTAATTTCCTTTGTTACTGTATCTATAGAACCTCATTAGGAATCCACAGCTTGTGGTTGCTTCATTTTTTAAAAATGATTCAATTTTTTAATTACCTTTATTTATTGGATAGAGACAGCCAGAAATCGAGAAGGTAGGGGAGATAGAGAGGAAGAGAGACACCTGCAGCACTACTTCACCACTTGCAAAGCTTTCCCCTTGCAGGTGGGGACCAGGGACTCAAACCCCAGTACTTGTGCACTGTAACATGTGTGCTGAACCAGGAGCACCCACCACGCGGCCACATGACTCCATATTTTCAAATAACACTGAGTCACTATCATGTTTATTGACCTGAAAAGAGATTTTATATGTTTTAAATAACTCTCTTCAGTCAATAGTAGCATCTAGGAAAGTTGTTGACATTTGAGTACAGTTTCTTATCTCCCTGTGATAGGTGCCTGCATACATCCCCACCACAAACTCAGTCCCTCTTCACCACAGTGCACTGGGTCTCCAAAGCATTTTTTTTTTTTATTTTTGCCTCCAGGGTTATATCTGGGGCTCAGTGCCTGCACTAGGAATCCACTGCTCCTGGAGGCCAGTTTTTCCTTTCTGTTGCCCTTATTGTTATTGACATTAATGTTGTTACTGCTGTCATTATTGGATAGGACAGAGAGAAATGGAGAGAGTAGGGGAAGACAGAGAGGGGGAGAGAAAGACACCTGCAGACCTGCTTCACTGCCTGTGAAGCAACCCCCCTGCAGGTGGGGAGCCGGGGGCTCGAACTGGGATCCTTACGCTGGTCCTTGTGCTTCTTACTACATGCGCGTAGTCCACTGTGCGAATGCCCATCCCCCTCCAAGCCTTTTTTGTCCCTCAATCTCTGTGCCCCCTCCACCTGAGTTCTGTTTTGCTGTGATATGCCACACCCAGAACAAATTCCATCTTGTATTTCCTTTTTTTTTTTTTTTTTTTTAATAATCAACGTGATCTACCACATCAATAAAAGCAAGACCAAAAATCACATGGTCATATCATTAGATGCAGAGAAAGCCTTTGACAAAATACAACATCCCTTTATGATCAAAACACTACAAAAAATGGGAATAGATGGAAAATTCCTGAAGATAGTGGAGTCTATCTATAGCCAACCTACAGCCAACACCATACTCAATGGTGAAAAACTAGAAGCATTTCCCCTCAGATCAGGTACTAGACAGGGCTGCCCACTATCACCATTACTATTCAACATAGTGTTGGAAGTTCTTGCCATAGCAATCAGGCAGGAGCAAGGAATTAAAGGCATACAGATTGGAAGAGAAGAAGTCAAACTCTCCTTATTTGCAGATGACATGATAGTATACATGGAAAAACCTAAGGAATCCAGCAAGAAGCTCTTGGAAATCATCAGGAAATACAGTAATGTGTCAGGCTATAAAATTAACATTCAAAAGTCAGTGGCATTCATCTATGCAAACACTAAGTTAGAAGAAATTGAAATCCAGAAATCAGTTCCTTTTTCTATAGCAACAAAAACAATAAAATATCTAGGAGTAAACCTAACCAAAGAAGTGAAAGACTTGTATACTGAAAATTATGAGTCACTACTCAAAGAAATTGAAAAAGACATAAAGAAGTGGAAAGATATTCCATGTTCATGGGTTGGAAGAATTAACATCATCAAAATGAATATATTACCCAGAGCCATCTACAAATTTAATGCTATCCCCATCAAGATCCCAAGCACATTTTTTAGGAGAATAGAAAAAATGCTACAAATGTTTATCTGGAACCAGAAAAGACCTAGAATTGCCAAAACAATCTTGAGAAAAAAGAACAGAACCGGAGGCATCACACTGCCAGATCTCAAACTGTATTATAGGGCCATTGTCATCAAAACTGCTTGGTACTGGAACATGAACAGACACACTGACCAGTGGAATAGAATTGAGAGCCCAGAAATGAGGCCCCACACATATGGACATCTAATCTTTGACAAAGGGGCCCAGACTATTATATGGGGAAAGCAGAGTCTCTTCAACAAATGGTGTTGGAAACAATGGGTTGAAACATGCAGAAGAATGAAACTGAATCACTGTATTTCACCAAATACAAAAGTAAATTCCAAGTGGATCAAGGACTTGGATGTTAGACCAGAAACTATCAGATACTTAAAGGAAAATATTGGAAGAACTTTTTTCCGCATAAATTTTAAAGACATTTTCAATGAAACGAATCCAATTACAAGGAAGACTAAGGCAAGTATAAACCTATGGGACTACATCAAATTAAAAAGCTTCTTCACAGCAAAAGAAACCACTACCCAAACCAAGAGACCCCTCACAGAATGGGAGAAGATCTTTACATGCCATACATCAGATAAGAGTTTAATAACCAACATATATAAAGAGCTTTCCAGACTCAACAACAAGACAACAAATAACCCCATCCAAAAATGGGGGGAGGACTTGGACAGAATATTCACCACAGAAGAGATCCAAAAGGCCGAGAAACACATGAAAAAATGCTCCAAGTCTCTGATTGTCAGAGAAATGCAAATCAAGACAACAATGAGATATCACTTCACTCCTGTGAGAATGTCACACATCAGAAAAGGTAACAGCAGCAAATGCTGGAGAGGGTGTGGGGTCAAAGGAACCCTCCTACACTGCTGGTGGGAATGTCAATTGGTCCAACCTCTGTGGAGAACAGTCTGGAGAACTCTCAGAAGGCTAGAAATGGACCTACCCTATGACCTTGCAATTCCCCTCCTGGGGATATATCCTAAGGAACCCAACACATCGATCCAAAAAGATCTGTGTACACATATGTTCTTGGCAGCACAATTTGTAATAGCCAAAACCTGGAAGCAACCCAGGTGTCCAACAACAGATGAGTGGCTGAGCAAGTTGTGGTATATATACACAATGGAATACTACTCAGCTGTAAAAAATGGTGACTTCACCGTTTTCAGCCGATCTTGGATGGACCTTGAAAAAATCATGTTGAGTGAAATAAGTCAGAAACAGAAGGATGAATATGGGATGATCTCAGTCTCAGGCCGAAGTTGAAAAACAAGATTAGAAAAGAAAACACAAGTCGAACCTGAAATGGAATTGGAGTATTACCCCAAAGTAAAAGACTCTGGGGTGGGTGGGTAGGTGGGGAGAATACAGGTCCATGAAAAATGGTGAATGAAATAGTGGGGGTTGTATTGTTAAATGGGAATCTGGGGAATGTTATGCATGTAAAAAAAAAAAAAAGTAGAAACGCAAAGCAGAAATTGACTGAGTTTGGAGTATGGCATCAAAGTAAGAAAGCAGAAGTACACTAGAGTTTGCAGTGAGTACCCTCCCTAACACTTCCTCTCCACTATTCCAAGCTTTGGGTCCATGATTGCTCAACAATTTGTTTGGCTTTGTATGTTAACTCTCTTTTCAGTCACCAGGTTCCAGATGCCATCAGGATGCTAGCCAGGATTCCCTGGATTGAAGACCCCACCAATGTGTCCTGGAGCTCAGCTTCCCCAGAGACCCACCCTACTAGGGAAAGAGAGAGGCAGACTGGGAGTATGGACCGACCAGTCAACGCCCATATTCAGCGGGGAAGCAATTACAGAAGCCAGACCTTCTACCTTCTGCAACCCTCAATGACCCTGGGTCCATGCTCCCAGAGGGATAGAGAATGGGAAAGCTACTGGGGAGGGGGTGGGATATGGAGATTTGGCGGTGGGAATTGTGTGGAGTTGTACCCCCTCCTACCCTATGGTTTTGTTAATTAATCCTTTCTTAAATAAAAAAATTAAAAAAAAATTTCCGCTTATAAGTAAGCTCATCTAGTATTTATCATTTTCTCTCTGGTTTTCCTCACTTATTTGACTCCATTAAGTTCCAAGGTGATGACATTTTATTACTGTGATGTGGTAATGCCATTCATTATTAAGTCAGTGCTCTACAGGTACATTTTAGATTAAAATAAATTTAAGCATTTTATATATATTAAAAAGCATTGCAGGGGAGGGGTGTAAAAAAAAAGCATTGCAGTAGAAGATCTAGGGAAATGGTATCTCTTTTTGTATTATCTTTCTCAAAATTTATGGAATTTATTGGAAAGAACAAAATATTTGGAGTAGGAACAGATTTAGAATCAAATTATTATTATTTTTTCACTTCTTAGCTTGTCATAACATTTAGTTTACCCAAGCCTCATTTCATACATCTGCATATGTGAGTAACAGACTGATATATATATAGTTTTTACCAGGGCACTGCTCGGCTCTGGCTTATGGTGGTACATGGAATTGAACCTGGGACTTTGGAGTGTCAGGCATGAGAGTCTCTTTGCATAACCATTATGCTATCTACCCATGCCCAATAGACTGTTTTACAATACTGTTAAAATTAAATGAGATGCTTTCTGTGAACTACCAAGCATAATATTTGGCAGAGTGGGCCTGAAATGAAAATGTGTCCCTTCTCTTCCCTTGGACTGTTTTTGCAGTTCTGGAACCCTGCAGTGACATTAGTCAATTCCAGGCAAGAGACTCACTCTTAAAGGTGTCAAAGAATATATTTGTCTTTCTATTAGGACAAAAGCCACATCAGGGTGTGGTCACAACCTGAGTGTGTCAAATACAAAGTGGAGGCTTAGGTCTGCAGTGACGTACTTTTAAAATAACAGTTTGTACTCTAGGAATTGGTAGTTTTTCCATTCTAGGAAGAAATTATGAATCATTACAGGAAATATTTCTTTCCTCTCAAATACTTTACAGGAAAAGTACTTAATAAAACTTCAGTTGAGAACAATTTTGGGAGGATCAGAATAAAGATGGGTAACCTAATACCATCAGTCATCATCTTCAGGTTAGTTTACCCCAAGTTGTAATCCCTACCAGTACTTCTCCAAGGTCTCCTAGGATTTATAAAACAGGAGGAAAAGTAATTGCAATGCTAAGCTATGCCAAAAGATAAAATAGAATCAGTTGCAGAAATAATGATAGACGGTGGTGGCACACTTAGTAGAGTGCACATGTTATAATGAGCAAGTACCCAGGTTCAAACCCTTTGTACCCAGCTGCAGGGCAAAACTTCATTAATAGTGAAGAAATGCAGGCATTTCTCTCTCTCTCTCTCTCTAATATTTATTTATTTATTTTTAATTTTTTATTGGACAGAGACAGAGAAATTGAGAGGGGAGGGGGAAATAGAGGAGGAGGAGGAGAAGGAGAGGGAGAGGGATCACAGTACTGCAATGTCCTCCAATGTAGTGGGGGCAAAGCAGTAAATTAGTCAAGTGAGCTCTTTTGCTGAACTTGAACTCCAATTTCTTATTTTACAAGATTTACTTATTTATTAATGAGAAAGAGAATAGGAATGAACCATAGGATATTGTAAAACCCATGCTTTACTGCTGGACCACCTTCCCAGATGCTCCATTCCACTTTCATGTAGAATTGGTAAAACATATCCCTTTCAATGCTGGGCTGGGCTACAAAAGACTGCGGTGTGTTGACAGGTCAACAACCTCTTTTCTCTCAACTGGGGTGGAAGCTACTGTAGATGGCCTTTAGCAGAAACTCTGATCTGTTCACTTCATTGGTCTTTTCCTTCAGGCATCGGGGGAATCTCAGTGGTCCCACCTTGTTCCTGAACATACAAATGCTGAGATCTGCCCTGGTCCTTTTCACAAATTCTTTTCTTTAAGGTTTGCTGTTAACATTCCAGCAGGTGAAGGAAACAGGAAATCAAACAAAGGAAAGAATTACGGAAGGACTAAAGACATTCTCCAGCATTTGTTGTTTCTGATCTCTTTAATGTAGGCTCATCTCACAGGTGGGAGGTTGTGCTTCAGTGTTGTCTTGACTTACATTTCATTGATAATAAGTGATGATCAGTTTTTTTCTTGTGCCTTATGGCCACCTGTCTGTTCTACTTGAGAGCATGGAAAAAAAAGAAAAAGAAAAAGAACACATATACATTCTTGGTGGGAAAGTATGTTGGCCTAGGCTTTACAGAGAACAGTATAAAGATTTCTTTAAAACTTAAAAATAGATCTTCCATGTGATCCAGTTATCTCTCTTTTAGTTATCCAAAAAGAGCAAACTCACCATTTTAAAAAGATATATGTGGGGGCCAGGTGGTGGCACACTTGGTTAAATATACATATTACTATGCACAAGGACCCAGGTTCAAGTCCCAGCTCTCCTCCCCATCTTCAGGGAGGATGCTTCATGAGCAGTGAAGCAGGTCTGTAAGTGTATCTTTATTTTTTCCTTCTCAACCCACCTCCCCTCAATTTCTTCCTGTATTACCCAATAAAACAGAAAGAAAGAAAGGGGAAGGGAAGGACAAGAAAAGGGAAAATGGCCATCAAGAATGGCAGATTTGTCGTGCTGACACCAAGCCCCAGTGATAACCCTAATGGAAATAAATAAATGCAAACTTATGTTAATGGTAGCATTGTTCACAAAAGTCAAAATCCAGGGGAAAAGCTACATATTGAACAACAAATGAGTGGATAAAAATATGTGATTCTGTAATACAGATAAAACTGGAGGGAATCATACTAAGTGAAATAAGTCTGAAGAAGAAAAATGCCAAATGACTTCACCGCTATGTGAGATTTAACAAAACAAAGGAAAAAGACAGGATAAAACAGTAATATACCTGTATTCCATGCCTGTAGAGCTTAGGCTATTAAGGGTGGGGTTACGGGGATGGGGGGTGGAGAGTAAAGGAAGGAGGGGACTCCATGCCCTCCTGTATAGAGAGATGATATTTTGATGGTGGTGTATTAGCATATATTTTGGGAAGACGTAAAATTGCACCTCTTAGCCACAGTTTTACAAAACATTTCTTCAATAAAAATTATTTAAGGAGTGAGAGAGATAGCATAATGGTTATAGAAACAGAATCTCATGCCTGAGGCTCCAAGGTCCCAGGTTCAGTCCCCTACACTATCATAAACCAGAGCTGAGCAGTGCTGTAGTAAAAAATAAACATTAATTAATTAATTTGCAGCTCTGGAGGTGGTGTAGTGGATAGATCTTTGTACTCCCAAATTTGATGCCCCAAGTTTAATCCCTAAGATTGTATGTGCCAATGTAATGCTATGATGGTCTCTCATTAATAAGTAAATCTTAAAAATTTAATCAAAAAAGATACACTCTCAAATGTGAACTAGTAGTTGGTTCTTTCTTTTAATTTCTGATAGAGTAGGAAATGGAAATAGAGAAGACTTAAAATTAGATACTTTGGGGCTGGGGAGGTGGCTCAGATGTGAAGCACATGTTCTGTATGTCTGAGGTCCTAGGTTCAATTCCTGGCACCACACACAAGTGAATGGTGTTCTGCTATCTCTTTCTTAAATAATAATAATTAATTTTATCAAAGGCTACTTCTCTACTTATTCACTTCTTGTTCCATCCACTTTGAGAGAGACCTATTTCTGTAAATAACATCAATTTAGTTACCCATTGAACCTTCATCTGGAGGATTCTAGATCCAGGACTCAAAAAAGCAACAAATGTTTCTTTTCTCAGCTGTCTGAGAAAAACAGTCTAGACACAGCAATTTATATTTCCCTGCCTTTTAAGGAGAGGGGAAGGTAAGTAGATGGGGAGGTAGTAGGTCTGATTTCTTTTCCCCCTGTAGTACTAAGGTGTTAGGATTGCAACACAGTGCTTCCTTGTTCTTTGTCTATCTTTTCCCAGAGGGATATTGTAGAATAATTTTATATGTCTTATAAGGATGATCCAGGGAACTATAAACCAAACAGATTAATGAATTGTTACAGGTAGGTTTGATTGTTTTATGAAGGCAAACACAACTTAGAAGACATTTGAAGACATCTGTAGCAGACTGAGATGACATTGTAACCCACATATATCATAGTATGTGTGCACCTACCAAAATCTATCATTTTCTGGGTGTCAGCAGACAGTATTTCTAGTATTTTTTAGATTTCTTCCCACTGGCCTGCATCAACCTTCAGCTCTCCTGCCTTTTATTGTCTCCCAAATAGGGCATAAGAACTCAATGTGAAGCCCAAACAGATATAAAGCCTACATTGCTCAGTCTTGTTGCAGAAAGCCCTTCCCTCTCCTCAAACTATTTCTTTCTTTCTTTTTTTTTTTTTAAAGATTTTATTTATTTATTAATGAGAAGCTAGGAAGAGAGAGAAAGAACCAGACATCACTCTGGCACATGTGCTGCCAGGGATCGAACTTAAGACCTCATGATTGAGTGTCCAAAGCTTTTATCACTGCGCCACCTCCTGGACCACTCAAACTATTTGCCAAGATCTTATACCACCAAGTCAAGCTTTTTTATTTTTATTTTTATTTTTATTTTTTTTTGGTCCTGAACCCAGAAGGCCTTCTGGGCTTGAGAAATAGGAAATAAAAAATTAGACTCGGGGGAAGGAGTTCAGCTGGTACAGCACTTGAGTAGCTTGGCTGATGTATCTGGCTCAGTCTCTGCTGTCACATGACCCAGAGAAGTGCTCTGGCTTCTCTTTCTCACATGTGAAGCTCTTCTAAAATAAATCTTTAAAAATTATGATTGACTAGAGTTTGTCTATTTATCCTTTTTTTTATTGACTATAGTTTAATTGGTTGCCTTCACTGGAAAAATCTTCACTATTTGTGAGTGAGTGTCTATCCTTGAGCTTTAATTTTTTATTCCTGAGGCGTAACAGGCCTAGGTTTTGGTTTGCTTCCCTAGGCTAGTTAGATGTCAGAACAACCTCAGTTTCATGACTTTCTTTAAAAAATTAATTAATTTATATTTTGGCTAGAGACAGAGAAATTGAGAGGGAAAGGGGTGATAGGGAGAGAGATAGTAAGATACCTGCAGCACTCCTTCACTGCTTTTGAAGCTGTCTTCCTGAAGGTGAGGGCTGGGATGTTGAACTCGGGTTCTTGCATGTATGTGCTCAACCAGGTGAGCTACTACCTGGCTCATAGCCTCCTTGTTTAATTAATTTAAAGGATATAAACTCAACTACTTATTTAATTTAATTAATTTAAAGGATATAAACTCAACTACTTATTTCAATACAGAGACTTTGGACAAATCACCAAAATTTATGCCTTTTCTTTTAAAGAAATGTTTATTAATGGGGGAGGGGGAAGGAAATCATAACACTACTGTGGCACATTCATGATGTTAAGGATGGAACTCAGGACCTCATACTTGAGAGTCCAGCACTTCATCCACTGTGGGACCTTCTAGACCACAGGCACCTTAATTTTCACGTTGAAGTGACAGCATTGTACTGGGATCACTCTATCTCTCTGCCACTCTATCCAAATCTATATTAAATTATTCAAATGTACACATGTGATATCTCGTGGAAAAAACCTACATCAGGAATTTGAGGGAGAAGATCAAGGTGAGAGAGAGACAGAGAGATATGCAAAGATAGAGAGAGGAGAAAAATAGGAATGTTCATAAACTTCTGGGTTTGGATAACAAATCTTTCTTTAAAAAATTTTTTTTAGTATCTTTATTGGATAGAGACAATCAGAAATCGAGAGGGAAGGGGGTGATAGAGAGAGAGAGAGCCCTGCTTCACCACTCACAAAGCTTTCCCCCTGCAGGTGAGGACTGGGGGCTTGAACCTGGGTCCTTGTGTAATTTGACATGTGTGCTCAACCAGGTGTGCCACTATCCAGGTTTTGATAACAATCCTATTAATTTATTTTCTCATCTGGTTTTATGAAATATTCTTATTGAAATCAAATGTAAAATATTTGCAAAAATATCTGACTTTTGATTACAAATGGTTAATATTCTTTTTTAAATTAAGATCAATAAGTGTTAAACTGGTGAAAATCAGATATAACAATAAAGCAGCTGGTAAAGAACATGGACTTGCTTGCCTGAGGTCATGGGCTCGGTCTCTGACAGCACATGTTCTGGAGTGGTGTTTACTCTGACCTCTTTGCTTTCCTTTTTCATTCCTATATGCAATAAAATAAAGTCTTAAAACACAGTGGTGTCAAAGGCTAATACTGAACATTACTGCTCAGCTTATTCAGTGCCATTTCTGTACTGAACTTTGTCTTATCTCCCAATTGCCACAAAGTAGGCTGGATCTTCCCCTGTAGATCCAGCTGGGCTGTCAGCTACTGGCAGAACTATGATTGAATCCAAATTTACCTAGAGCAAAGGATTTCATGCCGGTGAATATATCTTGAATACAGAGGTTTATTTCTCAAAATGTGCTCTGATATGAGGCAGTTTGGGCATTGCCTGTATGTTTATTGGGGTATCTTTTTTTAAAAAAATATTTATTTATTTGTTTATTCCCTTTTGTTGTCCTTGTTGTTTTATTGTTGTAGTTATTATTGATGTTGTTGTTGTTGGATAGGACAGAGAGAAATGGAGAGAGGAGGAGAAGACAGATAGGGGGAGACAAAGATAGACACCTGCAGACCTGCTTCACCACCTATGAAGGGACTCCCCTACAGGTGGGGAGCCGGGGGCTCGAACCAGGATCCTTACGCTGGTCCTTGTGCTTTGTACCACTTGCGCTTAACCCGCTGTCCTACCGTCCGACTCCTGTTTATAAGGGTATCTTAAGCCCCATCACAGACTCATTCATGAAAAATTGACATGTTCTAAATTATAATTTTAGTGTTTTACATATATATTTTATTGTTATTAGTTTGCTTATAAAGTAAAATATATCAACAAGACTAGAGGATAAGAGGGGTACAATTCAACACAGTTTTTACCACCACAGTTCCATATCTCATCCCCTCTTTTGAAGGCTTTCCTATTCTTTATCCTTCTGGGAGCATGGACCCAAGATCATTATGGGTGCAGAAGGTAGAAGGTCTGGCTTCTGTAATTGCTTTTCTGCTGAACATGGGCATTGGCAAGTCAGTCCATACTCCCAGCCTGCTTCTATCTTTCCCTAGTTGAGCAGGGGTCTGGAGAGGTGGGGTTCCAGGGTACATTGGTGATATCCTCTGTCCGGCAAAGTCAGGCTGGCATCATGGTAGCATCTGCAACTTGGTGGTTGAAAAAGCATTAAGATGGGAGTCATGCAGTAGTGCAGCAGGTTAAGCACACATGGTACGAAGCAAAAGGACCAGTGCAAGGATCCTGGCTCAAGCCTCTGGCTCCCCACTTGCAAGGCGGTGAAAGCAGGTCTGCAGGTGTCTATCTTCTCTCCCCCTCTCTGTCTTCCCCTCCTCTCTCCATTTCTTTCTGTCCTATCCAACAATGATTACATCAATAACAACAAGAATAATAACTACAACAACAATAAAAACAAAGGCAACAAAAAGTAAATAAATAAATATTAAAAAATCTTAAAAAAGAAAAAACATTAAGATATAAATAAAAATTTTTCAATAGGAATCTAAAGGCAAGAATATAGCAGATGAGTTTTGGGATCTCTATTTTGGAAAAGGCTGGTGGTTTTACTGTGGAGTGTATCTACCATATATACCTATTACAAACACAATAAGGTTACTACAGTTAGGTTAACTTGTCCATCACCTCATAGCTATAATCTATTTATGTGGTGAGATTTTTTACTTTACTGTCTTTACAGTTATCAAGTATACAACACAATATTGTCAATATAGTCATTACATTGTATGTTAAAATTCCAGATTCATTCATTTTATTAATTTCACAGTCTTTGGTCACATTAAGTCCATTTCTCTCCTTCCATCTCCTCACCCCGGCAGCAAATTGGTCATTTCTTGTATTAATTCGGTTTCTTAAGATTGGACATGTTAGTGAGAGCATAGAGTGTCTTTCTCTGACTTACTTTCACTTAGTATAACGTTCTCATGTTTATCCATGTTGTCAAAAATGACCGGTATTTAAAAAAAATTTCTTTATTGGGGTATTAATGTTTTACAAGTGACAGTCAAAACAATAGTTTGTACATGTATAACATTTCTCAGTTTTCTACATCACAATACACCCCCTACTAATTCTTCTGTCATCCTTTTCCAGGACCTGTACTCTTCCCCCCACTCACCCCAGAGTCTTTACTTTGCTACAATACACCAGCTCCAGTCAGGCTCTACTTGTACTTTTATTTTCTGATCTTGCTTTTCAACTTCTGCCTGAGAGTGAGATCATCCCACATTCATTCTTCCGTTTCTGACTTATTTCATTTAACATGACTTCTTCAAGCTCCATCCATCCAGGATGGGACTTTCTTCTTCTAGCGTTTGCCCTTCTTCCGTAGCCAGTCAACAGGTCAGGTTGAAAGCTGGCAGGAGCTGCTTGTTGCTGGCTTTGAAAGTGACTGGGATCCATGTGGATTCAGTCGGCTAGGAAGGATCGTCAGTTTCCCCAATGAATGGGTACTCACGGGATGCACCACGAGAAGGTCGATCCAATGCATCCCAGGATGGGACTAAAACAGTGAAAACACTATTTTTAATAGCTGAGTAGTATTCCATTTGTTCAGCCACTCATCTGTTGTTGGATACTTGGGTTGCTTCCAGGTTTTGGCTATTACAGACGATGCTGCTATGAACATAGGTATACACAGATTTTTTTGGATAGGTGTGTTGGGTTCCTTAGGATATATCCTTAGGAGAGGAATTGCAGGATCATAGGGTAGGTCCATTTCTAGCCTTCTGAGAGTTCTCCAGACTGTTCTCCACAGAGGTTGGATGCATTGATATTCCTACCAGCAGTGCAAGAGGGTTCCTTTGACCCCCACAACCTCTCCAGCATTTGCTGCTGTTACCTTTTCTGATGTGTGACATTCTCACAGGAGTGAAGTGGTATCTCATTGTTGTCTTTATTTGCATTTCTCTGACAATCAGAGACTTGGAACATTTTTTCATGTGTTTCTCGGCCTTTTGGATCTCTTCTGTGGTGAATATTCTGTCCAAGTCCTCCCACCATTTTTGGATGGGGTTATTTGTTATCTTGTTGTTGAGATTTGCAAGTTCTTTATATATTCTGGTTATTAGCCTCTTATCTGATGTATGGCATGTAAAGATCTTCTACCATTCTGTGAGGGGTCTCTTGGTTTGGGTAGTAGTTTCTTTAGCTGTGCAGAAGCTTTTTAATTTGATGTAGTCCCATAGATTTATGCTTGTCTTAGTCTTCTTTGTGATTGGATTCGTTTCATTGAAGGTGTCTTTAAAATTTATGCGGAAAAGAGTTTTGCCAATATTTTCCTCTAAGTATCTGATAGTTTGTGGTCTAACATCCAAGTCCTTGATCCACTTGAAATTTACTTTTGTATTTGGTGAAATATGGTGGTTCAGTTTCATTCTTTTGCATGTTTCAACCCATTTTTTCCAACACCATTTGTTGAAGACACTCTGCTTTCCCCATTTAATAGTCTGGGTACCTTTGTCAAAGATTAGATGTCCATAGGTATGGGGGCTTACTTATGGGCTCTCAATTCTATTCCACTGTTTTGGCAATTCTAGGTCTTTTCTGGTTCCAGATAAACTTTGTAGCATTTGTTCTATTTTCCTAAAAATGTGCTTGGGATCTTGATGAGGATAGCATTACATTTGTAGATGGCTCTGGGGAGTATATTCATTTTGATGATGTTAATTCTTCCAGCCCATTAACATGGAATATCTTTCCACTTCTTTGTGTCTTTTTCAATTTCCTTTCAATTCTTTGGTTAGGTTTACTCCTAGATATTTTATAGTTTTTGTTGCTATAGTAAAAGGAATTGACTTCTGGATTTCAATTTCTTCTTAGTGTTTGTATAGAATGCCACTGACTTTTGAATGTTAATTTTGTAGCCTGACACCATACTGTATTGCCTGATGATTTCCAAAAGCTTTTTGCTAGATTCCTTAGGTTTTTCCATGTATACTATCATGTCATCTGCAAATGGGGAGAGTTTGACTTCTCTTCTAATCTGTAACCCCTTAATTCCTTGCTCCTGCCTGATTGCTATGGCAAGAACTTCCAACACTATGTTGAATAGTAATGGTGATAGTGGGCAGCCCTGTCTAGTACCTGATCTGAGTGGAAATGCTTCCGGTTTTTCACCATTGAGAATGATGTTGGCTGTAGGCTGCTATATATAGATTCCACTATCTTGAGGAAATTTCTATCTATTCTCATTTTTTTGTAGCATTTTGATCATAAAGGGATGTTGTATTTTGTCAAAGGCTTTCTCTGCATGTATTGATAAAACCATGTGGTTTTTGGACTTGCTTTTATTGATGTGGTGGATCACATTGATTTACATATATTAAACCAACCTTCCATCCCTGGTATAAATCCCACTTGGTCATGATGAACAATCTTTTAAATATTCTGTTGTATCTGGCTGGCAAGAATTTTGTTCAATATTTAAGTATCTATATTCATCAGAGACATTGGTCTGTAGTTTTCTTTTTTGGTTGTGTCTCTGCTTTTGGTATCAGAGTGTTGTTGGCTTTATACAAGTTGGAAGGGAGTATTCCTGTGTCTTTAATCTTCTGGAAGACTTTAAAAGTAGAGGTATTAATTCTTCCTTGAATGTTTTGTAGAGTTCATTTGTAAAACTTTCTGGTCCAGGACTTTTATTCTTGGGAAGGTTTTTGATAACTGTTTCAATTTCATTAGCTGTGATGGGCCTGCTCATGTTATCTAGTTCCTCTTTACTTAATTTTGGAAGTTTGTAGTAATCTAGGAAATTGTCCATTTCTTCCAGGTTCTCTAGGTTGGTGGCATATAGTTGTTCGTAGAAGACTCATATGATATGTTGAATTTCTGTGGTGTCTTTTTAGATATCTTCTGTTTCATTTACAAACCTCTTTGTTTGGGTCTTCTCCTTTTTTTATTTTGTGAGTCTGGCTAAGGGGTTGTCAATTTTGCTCACTCTTTTGAAGAACCAACATTTACTTTTGTTGATCTTTTGTATGGTTTCCTTATTTACAATGATATTTCTCCCCTAGCTTTAGTTATTTATGCACTTCTGGCTGCTTTAGGGTTACTTTGTTCTTCTTCTTCTAGGTCTTTATGGTGTGCAATCAGGTTATTTATTTGTGCTTTTTCTTGTTTCCTAATGTGTGCTTGTATAGCTATGAACTTCCCTCTCAGTACTGTGTCCTAGCTATTTTGATAGCTTGTGTCTTCATTTTCATTGAACTCTCAAAACATTTTGATTTCTTCCTTTATTTCCTCTTTGACCCAGTAGTTGTTATATAGTATACTGTTGAGCTTCCACATTTTGGGTCTATTACTAGTCTTTTGTTGATTGGTAAGTGTTAGTTTAGTTCCACTGTGGTGTGAGAAGGTGTTTGGGATGATTTCAGTGCTCTTGAATTTGCTGATGCTGTCTTTGTGGCCTAACATATGGTCTATCCTTGAGGATGACCCATGTGTACTTGAGTAAAATGTGTATGGCAGTTTCTTGGGGTGAATGAATCTGAAAATGTCCAATAGTTCTAGTTTATCTATCTCCTCATTTAGCTCCCTCATGTGTTTATTGATTTTCTGCCTGGATGATTTGCCAGTTGAGAGAGTGGGGTGGTGAAATCCCCTACTATGACTGTAGCTCTTTCAGTAGATGTTTGATGTGTCTAGATGGCCTCTCATTGGCTGCATAGATGTTAATAATTGTTAAGTCCTCTTGATTGACTGATACTCTGAGCATTAAGTAATGTCCATCCCTATCTTTTTTTAAAAAAAATATTTATTTATTCCCTTTTTTTGCCCTTTTTTATTGTTGTCATCATTTTTGGATAGCACAGAAAGAAATGGAGAGAGGAGGGGAAGACAGAGAGGGGGAGAGAAAGACAGATGCCTGTAGACCTGCTTCACTGCCTGTGAAGTGACTCTCCTGCAGTTGGGGAGCCAGGGGCTCAGTCTGAGATCCTTACACCATTCCTTGTGCTTTGTGCCACGTGTGCGTAACCCACTGCGCCTGACTCCCCATCCCTATGTTTTAAAATTTTATTTGTTTTAAAGTCTATCATGTCAGATACGAGAATAGCTGTTCCTGTACTTTTTTGTGGGCCATTGGCTTGTATGATAGTTTTCCTTCCTTTCACTTTGAGTCTGTGTTTGTCTTGTTGAATTAGGTGGATTTCCTGTAGACAGCATATTGTTGGGCTGTGTTTTCTGATCCATCTTCCTACTCTGTGTCTTTTAATAGGTAATCCAGGACATTGACATTTATTTATTTCAAGGACTTAAGATATTTTAATGCCATTCTTGTAGATTTTTTGTATATTCTGATATATGGCATATTTATGGTGGTCTGACTCTTCATTGGAGAACTTTTGGGACTTCTTTCAGGGCAGGCTTGGTGATAGTTGATTCTTTCAATTGTTGCTTGTCTGAGAGGGTTTTTATCCCTCCATGTAGTCTGAATGACAGTCTAGCAGGATATTTGGTTGAAAGCCTTTCTCATTGAGTACTCGATAGATATCTTGCCATTCTCTTCTGGACTGTAGTGTCTCTATGTAGAAGTTTGCTGCTAATCTTACGGGTTTTCCTCTATAGATGACTCTTTGTTTTTCTCTTGTAGCCTTCAGGATCCTTTCATTATCCTTATTCCTTTCCATTCTAAATAGGATGTGTCTTAGTGTCTTTAAGTCTGAGTTAATTGTTTTTGGCACCCTCTGGGGTTCTTGAACCTTTATGTCTTTTATGTTGTCTGGACTAGAGAAGTTCTCAGCTATTGTGTCCCGAAGACTGCTTTCTTCCCCTCCCTCTCTTTCTTCCTTTGGTAAGCCAATAATGGGTATATTATTTCTTTTGAAGTCATCCCATAGGTTTCCTTTGTTGTTTTCAATATCTCTTAATCTCTTCTTTTTTAGTTGTCCTTAATATGTCCTCAATCTTGCTAATTCTGTCTTCAGCCTCATTTATTCTATTCTCTCTCCTCTATACTGTTTTCTGGAGTTCATCTATTTTGTTACCCTGTTCTGATACTGTTTTAGCTTGTTCAGCTATTTCAGCTTTCAGTTCTCTAATAACCTTAAGATAATTAGTATTTTCTTCCAGGGTCTCATTTGTTGTTTCTGCATTTCTGATGAAAATTCTTTCAAACTCTTTACTCACTCCTGTAACTATTTCCTTAACTAGTGTTTGGATAGTGACCTCATTATTCTGTGTTTCACCCTTTGGGGGGGGGGGGCTTTTAGCTGGACTCTTGTCCTGGCTCATTTCTCCAATATTTCTTCTTGTTGGTTTAACCATTCTATATAATATTTTATGAGGCCACTCTTTCTCAGTTCTTTTCAAATTACTGATCCCTCTTCCCTGGATTGACTTGTGTCTAAGTAAGGTACTTTAAGAGTTCACAGTTGTGGAAATTCAAAGTTGTTTCAGTATTATTTCATCCCCTGAGTTGGAGCATATTGGTTATTAAAGCCTCTTTTGTTATTTTTATTCCCTGTAGGCTATGGGATCCTCAGGGATTTTAAACTATAAATTGGCTTCTTAGCTTAATCCCTCACTCCCGACCAAGAGATAAAGCAAGGTGGGGGAGAGATAATATAGTGGTATTACCTCTATAAAGAGACTTTCACACACCAAGGATCCAAAGCTCAAGACTCAATTCAGCTTTTCTGCCAAGCCAGGCAGCACTGGTGGGCCCTGTGAGTTTCTAAACAAGCCCTCTTTATAGTCTGTAGTTTCTGAGGCAATTATTCACCATGTTCTCATCGGGAGAACAATGAGGAAAGGCTCCCATTATACAGCCCCACTCCTAGACCACGGAGGCCTCCTGAGTTTCCTGGTCAGTTCTCTGCCTCCAGATGTCAGCACAGGGCCTCCTGGCTGCTGCTCCAGCCTCTGAGGGAAGTAGTAATGGAGACTCACAGTTGCATTTGGTGAGTGTTAGGGGAGTCTTCTCCTCCCTTCAGCAGCCTTTTTGTTGGTAAAACAGACTGGAGGTGGTGCCTCAACTGGTAAACCAGGTGCTCAATCTCTCCTTAGGCACATGTTCTCGAGCCACATGTGTTTACACTCATCGGTGATTTACTAGGTTCCTGAATTTGTTCTAGTCCAATCTTGTTGCAGTCTCAGGTAATCTTCTTTGGTATTCCTACTTGACCTGGGATAGGAGAGGAGAGAAACACAGCTGCTGCTTTGTAGCCCAGCCTCCGGAAGTCCAGTCTTCTTCTTTTTGTAAATGAATATTGTTCTACTACATACAACACATTTCCTTTCTTTGCTCAGTCATTGATGAGGTCTACGTTTCTCTCCAGGCCTCAGCTATTGCACATAGTGCTGTGACGATATAGGGGTGCAAATATCTCTTTGAGATCATGCTTTGACTACTTCAGTTATGTACCTAGAAGTGTACCCCAAGTCACAGAGCAGTACAACCCAGTGCACAAGTTTCTCTGACAGCAGTGTACTGGTCAGGTGGGACTTGCAGCTGAAGATGCGCCAGGTCTTAGATTCTGTGTTAGGAGCAGTAGTTGTAGTGTAGCTTCACTAGTTGATGAGGTTTCACTGTAATTGTTGATCACTTTAGGGTGTAGAAGGACACTGATTGTGGCTGAAGTTTCTGTCAAGAGGCTCTTGCAGGCCAGTGGTTGGCTATCTGAAATTCTAGGAAAATTCAGGAATGGGGAACTGTCATTTCCTGTAGGGGCAGCAGCACTTAGGGTCTTATGTTGCTGTTCAGGTATCGTGCAAGGTGGCCTTTGCAAGATATGTTGGTTACTGGACCCCTGTAGGCAGCCATCTTGTGATGTGTCTTACTGGTAGGTGAAGCTGGAAGATGAAAGGTAGGGTGGGGATAGCTGTTGTTAAAGTAGGTGGCTCTTCTGTGTTCACACTGTAGAGAAAACAAAGACTGGAACAGCTCTGGAATTCAGAAGCCTGCCCACTCTTCCTTCCTGAATCAAGCTTCTGGGCTTGGGGGTCAGGGAGGGGTGAGGCAGAAAATTTACCACTCCCCCGTCTTTCTCATTACCCTTTGCTGTTTATATACAAGTTAGACCTTTTCTTTGTGTTCCCTACTCTACAGTTTCTCTTCTGGCTTGGAAATCTTGTCTCTATTCAGAGATGCCAGCAACTGAAGAGTTTTCTTATTAATTAATTAATTAATTAATTGGATAGAGATAGTCAGAAATCAAGAGGGGAGGGGGAAATAGAGAAGAAGAGAGACATCTTCAACCTGGATTTACCACTCACAGAGCTTTCCCCCTGCAAGTGGAGACTCGGGGGGCTCGAACATAGTCCTTGTGCACTGTAACGTGCATTCAACCAGGTGCACCACCACCTGCCCCCTGAAGAGATTTTTTAATAAAGAATTTATTTATTCACTAATGAGAAAGATAGGAGGATAAATAGAAAGAACCAGACATCACTCTGGCACATGTGCTGCTGGGGATTTAACTTAGGACCTCATGCTTGAGAGTCCAGTGCTTCATCCACTGCCCCACCTCCTGGACCACTGAAGAGATTTCTTGAGGAGAGTCAGCGAGGTGTTTTCTTCCTGCCCCAGTAGAGATTTTAATTTAGCCATGTATCCACCCATTGCCTTATCCATCCTTCCATCCTTCCATATCCTATCCATCTATCCATCCATCTGTCCATCTATCTGTCTGACACAGGCATTGGGAATTTCTGTGGATGTATTATGCAAACTATTTCTTTATCAAGTCTAAATAGTCTAGAACTCCAGATATTCTATGGAGCAAAGTTTTGAAAACACAAAAAGTTGAACCGTGTAATACTCTTTAATTCTTCCCCACTCCCTCTCCTCCGGGGTTATCTCTGGGGCTAGGTGCCTACAGTATGAGTCCATTGCTCCTGGTGGACGTTTTCCTCCATTTTATTGGATAGTACAGAAAGAAATTCAGAGAGGAGGAGGGGAGGATAAAGAGGGACAGAGCAAGATCCCTGCTTCACCACTTATGAAGTGACCCCCCCAACAGGTGGGGAGCCAGGGGCTCGAACTATGATGCTTGCAGGGGTTTTTATGCTTCATACTATGTGCACTTAACCCAGTGCACCACCCACTTGCCCCTTTTAATTCCCTTTAGTACCTCTCCAGTAAGACCTTGCCTGACTACTGTTTATATCTCCTTGAGTATTTTGTGGAAAGATTTTGGTAAGCTCTGGCTAAAATATGTTGTCTTTAGGAGATATTGTTAAATCCTATCTTTTCCAAGTTGCTTGAGGAGCTGCATTTTTTACTTTGTATGAAAAGAAGAGATGAACAGGTATCACTGAGTCTACTTGGGCTCTCATTTTGCTTTTTTGAGATAAACAAAATTGCCACCTCTCTTTCATGCAGAGCCACTTGGCCTCTGGCTTCACACCTGGGTTGTTTCATTTCTAAGTATCTGATTGACCTACCTTTCCACTCTTTGCCTCCTACTCTCAACTGGAATCCAGGGAGTTGTGAACATATGTGTTTGGGGAGCAGGCAGGAATTACCACCACCTGGTGGTTGGGTAGGCAACACCCTTACAGTGTTTATTTTCTTGTGAAGCCCTAGAGGCCCTGGCTAGAAAGTCTTATTTTGGTATAACCCACTAATAAAACTTTAAGTAATCCATTTCCCATTTCCTGGGTTCCCATTTCCACTGTCTCTCAAAGCTCTTCTCTCACCTCACTGTAGATGGGTTAATGGGGCCATGGTTGTAGGGATGAGGAAAGATCTTTCTTTTATATAGTCTTGAGGGTCAAAGAGTCATAAGCAATTCCTCTGCTGAAGAACACTGCTTCCTGGCATGTTGCTTGCCTTGCTATTAGGTTTCTTGGGAAAAAATAGCATCTCCTTCCTGCTAACAAATATTCCAAAGTGTGAAGATGGTCGTATGTAGTATGGAGACATATAATAGAAAGTAACATGAAAATGACTTCAGGTTGCTTCCTGCCTATCTGGAGAAAGTATAAGAATGAACCTACAAAAAAATAATAGTTTCTCTACATGTGTAAAAATACAAATGACTCATTGTCATGCTGAATGGCATGCTAAAAGAGCCAATTGATGTCCAAGGCATTACTTTTCAGGTATGTGTTATCATTATTGTCAAAATAAGTTTATATATGTGATCATTATTTGGGAAAAGGAAAAGAAGGGTGTTATAGAAAATGAATCTTTTTGTTTTTTCCCAGTTACTCAGAAACTTTGTTCATTTTTATTTTATTTTATAATTATTTATTTATTTAGTTCTCCTTTTGTTGCTCTTGTTTTTCTTTGTTGTTGTAGTTATTGTTGTTGTTATTGATGTCGTCATTGATAGATAGGACAGAGAGAAATGGAGAGAGGAGGGGAAGACAGAGAGGAGAAGAGAAAGATAGACACCTGCAGAACTGCTTCACTGATTGTGAAGCGACTCCACTGCAGGTGGAGAGCTGGGGGCTCGAACTGGGATCCTTACGCTGGTCCTTGCTCTTTGTGCCACGTGCGCTTAACCCGCTGTGCCTGACTCCCATTTTTATTTTATTTTATGAGGTGTCACAGCAGTTCCTTTTCTAAGAGTGGTCTAAACATTGTAAATGGGTGCCCAACCTGATGGAACTCTACTGTTTAAAATGTCTCTCCTTGAAACATTTATGTTGCTTTTATACCAACTGGATGGGATAAATGTTCATTATTAATGCAGCTATTCGAAAATTTAGTAGCCAGCAGAGCTTGGAGGTCAAAGGACAGATCCATTATGAAATTAGGAAGCATAGCACTAGAGGTAGGAGATATTCTATAATGTTAGAAGTCTGCAAAGTAGAAGGCCAGACCAAAGGAGAAGGGGCAATGAAAGCCCCATTTGCTTTGTAGGTTTTCCGTTATTCAGTTAGATTGAATCTCATAGGACTCTTGTTTGTTGTATGCTTTACATTGGGTTGTTCTAGTTCTCCCCCGCCAAGAGAATTGGATCAGTCCAGTTAGTTTCGCAGCCCGTTTGGCCCCGCCCCTAGTAACCCTGAGAGAGGGTTCCTGAGTTCCAGAGTAAGAGAGAGTGCTTGCTCCGCAAAGAGACAGCAGAGTTCTGTTTGGTGATTAGTTTGTCTTAGTTTATGAATCGTTGGTCCTGAATAAAGAAATACAGCTTCCCTGCCCAGCCGTATGTCTCTGGTCGTCTCTGTTACCCGCCCATGAAGCTAGCCCGGCCAGCTAGAGCCTCTGAATTTTAACAACACTTGTTATTCAGGGAAACTTTGGATTCCCATACAGATATGATTAGGCTAGCTCTCTAATAGGTCTCTCTCTCTCTCCACCATCACTGGTCACTTCTATCAGGAACATTATCATAAACCCTCTTGCGTGCCACTCCAGGAGCTTACCCTTACTATGAAGTAGAAATGGTAGGGACTGCACCAGTCTCCAAAAGGCAACTGGGTCCTCCTGCTGTACTACTGAAGGAAGACTGTTCCTGAAATGATTACACCTAGAATGTTCCCAGCTGTGACTGTGAGATCAGACTGACAGGGACTCAGAAGTTCCATAGGCTCCTGCGCTAAGTATGAGTATATATAAGCCCTGGATAAATAGTTTTATTCATACATTTTCTTCAAGATTATGAGCTGCTCTCTGCTCTAATTCAACTTTCTAGCCCTATTCTCAACTCTGAAACCATCTTCCCAGACAATATATTTGTCTTCCTCCATGTTAACTATCAAGTCCAAGCAAAAATTACTAGTCATGGGCCTCTAGGAACCTACCTAAGATAGACATCCTAGCTTCTTTCCACCCTAAGATCCATATTCTCATCTGCTCTATTCCTACTTTTTGGTTCCTGTCCATTAATTGTTTTGTCCTGCTTTATGTCTTACTGTCCATTAGCCACCAAGTTGCAGATGCTATTATGATTCCATCCTGACCTTCCTAGGCAGATGCCTTCATCAATGTGTTATAGAACGCCAACTTTGCAGAGCCCTACCCCACTAGGGAAAGATAGAAATAGGCTGAGAGTAGGGATCAGCCTGCCAATGCCATGTTCAGTGGAGAAGCAATTAATTACAGAAGCCAGAACTCTCACCTTCTGTACCCCGTAAAGAATTTTGTTCCAGGGAGCCTGGCAGTGGTGCAGTGGTTTAAGCGCACATGGCACAAAGCACAAGGACCAATGCAAGGAACCTGGTTTGAGACCCTGGTTCCCACCTGCGGGGGGGGGGGGTGGTTGATTCACAGGTGGTGAATCAGGTCTTTCCCACCTGCTGTCTTCCCCTCCTCTCTCGATTTCTTTCTGTCCTATCCAACAACAACAACAGCAGCAACAACAATGATGATAACAAGGACAACAAAAGGGAAAAAATTTTTTTTTTGTTCCATACTCCCAAAGGGAGAGAAATGATAGGGGAAGATGACCAGAGGGTTCTGAATTCCAATTCCATCAGGACGTTGCAAGAGAAGGGGGGGTGTTGGTGGAAAAGACATTCAGAAATAGTAATAGATGTAAGTGTGACTTAGAAAGGAAGAGAGGGCAATACCATAGAAAGAATGGGAAATATATATAAATATAGACATTGTTATATAAATAATAGTCAAGTCATATCTGCAACCTTGGGAGAATAATTTACTGTAGTAAGTGGTGGTGGGAACGATGAAGAATTATTTGGTTATTAGCAATTCAATATTGATTTACAAAATTACATGCCAACAGAGGTATAATTCCACACTGGTCCCACCACCAGAGTTCTGAATCCTGAGTCCATCCATTGCAAACCACTGTGGTTCTTCTAATGTTGTAGACATGGGTTAACTGTCATCTCCACACCTATGTCTACATTTGTACATAATTACCTCCTTTTTCTTCCAGGTCTAGCCCTCTCTTCTCCTTCAAGCCACACATAACCCTATTACTACATTAATCTCTCTCTCTCTCTTTTGTCCTCTCTCTCTGGGCCTTGATAGAGCTGGAGTTCAGAGCCCTCTTATCTTCTTCCTCCCATCACTTCTCTCCCACTGGGAGTATGGATTAAAGTTTTTTTTGGGTTGCAGAAAGCAGGAGTTTTGGCTTCTGTAATTGCTTCTCCACTGGATTGGGCATTGCCAGGTTGATCCATTCCCCCAGACTGTTTATTTATTTATTTATTTAAAATTTAAATATTTATTTATTTTCCCTTTTGTTGCCCTTGATTTTTTTATTGTTGTTGTAAGTTATTGTTGTTATTGATGTTGTTGTTAGATAGGACAGAGAGAAATGGAGAGAGGAGGGGAAGGCAGAGAGGGGGAGAAAAAGATAACCTGCAGACCTGCTTTCACCACCTATGAAATGACTCCCCTGCAAGTGGGGAGCCGGGGGCTCGGACCAGGATCCTTGTACCAGTCCTTGCGCTTCGTGTCATGTGCGCTTAACCCACTGTGCTACTGTCCAAACTGCACCCCCCCCCCCAGCCTGTTTCTATCTTTCCCTAGTGGGGTAAGGCTCTGGAGAGGTGAGGTTGGTGAAATTGGCTGTCTAAAGAAGTCAGGATGGAATCATGGTAACAAATGCAACTTGGTGTCTGGAAGGTGGCAGGATACAGAGCAAGACAAAATGATTAATGAACAAGAACCAAAAAGTAGGAATAGAGCTGATGATATTAGCGATGTTAGGCTGGAAGAAAGCTCATAAGTCCATTTTAGGCATGTTTATAGGGACCCATGACTATGGTAGTTTTTGCTTGATTTTGATAGCTAGCATGAAGTTGGCTAAAAACACTGTCTGAGAAAATGGTGTCAGAGAAAAGGGTTAGAGAGTGAGATTAGGACAGAGTGTAGCTCCCATTATTGAAAATATTCTGTGGATAGATAGAATTAACTATTTACCTCCATTCACCTGACCCATGGCTCATGTTTATATTTATAGTTAACACCAGAACCTGTGTAACCTCTAAGTCCCTATTGGTCTGAGCTTGCAGCTCATGATCACACCTGGGAATAATGCAGGATGCACTCATTTCAGGGCCAGTCTTCCTCAAGTGGCAGATTCCCTACCATAACTGCTTTATGGGTAGGGTAAGGTCCTGGGAAGGCCCACAAGAGGGCTTGTAATGATGTTCCTGATAGAAGTGAACAGTAGTCGTACAGAGAGGGATCCATTTGTGGTCTAGTCCCATCATATTTGTATGGGAGTCCAAGAATTCCCTGACCAGGGCCCCAGATGGTGTGATATTGACCAACAGGGCCATTATTAAGTGAGCCAGTCTCTTACCCTTATTCAACTTTTGTAGTCCTCTCTTTGTCTGATGACCTTAGGCTTTCTGTCAGTTGTTTAAGCATTGAGTGTCATTTGTTCAGTCCAACTAGAATTAGCTTTTTGGGATCTGTCTTCTTTGGGCCTTTCTGTTAGATTGCTAAGGTAATTTGGTCTGGGTCTGATCAATTAGAGAATTTATAATGCCTTCTTTAGGCACTGCAACTAGGATTCCAGGTTTATTAGGTCTAAGTCTAATCATCAAGGACCACTGAATACTATTACTTTTAGTTATATAGTTGCCCCAAGCTTACATGTACACCTGTACTCAGTACCCTAAACACTACCCTATAACTAGTATCTGTAACATTGTTAGATGATGTCTCATCGAAAGGGGGTTTTAGGTAGTCCCATGTGTTAGGAAAGAGTTGCAAGGTTGACATCTCAGGCTCCATGTCTCTCATTGCAGTCCATAGTAAGAATTCAGTAGCAGCATAACGTGGGATGACAGCACTAGTAGCAATTTGGTTGAGATCATCATAGGTGGTATGGTGGTAAGGAAACAGAGAGAAGAAATATGAAGAAGTATGGGCATAGTCCTAGAGGTTCAAGGACCATCATAAGAATCCTGGTTCGAGCCCCTGGCTCTCCACTTGCAGGGGCGTTGCTTCACAGGTAGTGAAGCAGGTCTACAGGTGTCTATCTTTCTCTCCTCCTCTCTGTCTTCCCCTCCTCTCTCCATTTCTCTCTGTCCTATCTAACAGTGACGACATCAAGAAAAACAACAATAATAGCTTCAACAAGGGCAACAAAAGGGAATAAATAAATAAGAAAAAGCTTAGAATAGGGTTAATTAGGGAGTCGAACAGTAGTGCAGCGGGTTAGGCTCATGTGGCGCAGAGTGCAAGGACCTGCAGAAGTATCCCGGTTCGAGCCCCGACTCCCCTCTTGCAGGGGAGTCACTTCACAAGCTGTGAAGCAGGTCTGCAGGTGTCAATCTTTCTCTCCCCCTCTCTGTCTTCCCTCCTCTCTCCATTTCTCTCTATCCTATCCAACAACGACAACATCAAGAACAACAATAACTACAACAATAAAACAACAAGAGCAACAAAAAGGAATAAATAAATCTAAAAAAATTAAAAAAAAAGAATAGGTTTAATTAATTGTTATTAAAACCAGGTTAGTTGGGAGTTTGTTTGCTATGCTAATCCAATGGTTAGTATCTATAGTAATATATTAGACCTCACTTTGCTTTGTGCCCTTTAGTGGTATCTGAACATCTTCATATTTTAGATACTGACAGGGCCAAGTGGTCTTGGTCTGTCTGACCTAAAGTTGTGTTTGACTTAGATGTTTAAAATGCTATATATGCAGATATATTTTTAGAGCTCCTTAAACAGTTTAAGCCCAGTGTCAGATTTTGATCATCTTACAAATATGAGGTATTGGTACTTAGGCTAAAGCAGATGTTTGTACTTAGGCAGTTAAAGAACTCGAAGTATTACATCTACTTCCCCTCTTGTATGTAACATTGATAGTGATTTATGAGAATATAAATCAATAGGATTATAATTTCACACTTTACTCTGTGCCTGCCCCTCTAGATAACCACAATAGTTTTTCATAGTCTAAATATGGGTTGCATTTAGTTTGCTTATTTATTTCAAGTATGTGTGTTCAATTCTCTAAATTCCACATGAGTGCAATCATCCTGTGGTTTTCCTTTACTTCCTTGCTTACTTCACTAAGCATAATGTCCTCAAGTTACATCCATTTTATTCCAAAGCATGTAAAATCATCTTTGTTATTGCTGAGTGGTACTCCATTGTGCATGTCCCATAACATTTTTATCCAGTCATCTGTCAAAAGGCATTTTAGATGATTCCAAATTTTGGCTATTGTGAATAGTGCTGCTATTTACATGGGGTACATATATCCCTTTGAATTTGCATTTCTCTGGTGATGAGTAAATTGGAGCATTTCTACCTCTGTCTTTGGGCCATGCATCTCTCTTCTTTAGAGCACTTTTTTTTTCTTTTTTATTTAAGAAAGGATTAATTAACAAAACCATAGGGTAGGAGGGGTACAATTCCACACAATTCCCACCACCCAATCTCCATATCCCACCCCCTCCCCTGATAGCTTTCCTATTCTCTATCCCTCTGGGAGCATGGACCCAGGGTCATTGTGGGTTGCAGAAGGTGGAAGGTCTGGCTTCTGTAATTGCTTCCCTGCTGAACATGGGCATTGACTGGTCAGTCCATACTCCCAGTCTGCCTCTCTCTTTCCCTAGTAGGGTGGGTCTCTGGGGAAGCGGCTAGAACACTTTTTTGAAAAATTTCTTTATTGGGGAATTAATGTTTTTCATTTGACAGTAAGTACAATAGTTTGTACATGCATAACATTTCCCAGTTTTCCATATAACAATACAACCCCCACTATGTCCTTTAGAGAACTTTTTAATTGGGTTGTTCTTTTTTTTTTTTTCCTTGTTGAGCTGCATGAGTTCTTTATAGGCAGTTGATATCAACTGCTTGTCTGAAGTATGGTGTGCAAATATATTCTCCCAGTTGCTAGGATTTCTGTTTATCCTTACAGAATTTTCTTTTGATGTATAGAAACTTTTAATTTAATTTAATATTTTAATTTTAATTTAATATTTGTTCAATCGTGTTTTTTGTTTCCCTTGCCCACGGGGTGAAGTCTCCAAATACATCTTCAGTGTTAATGTAATGAAATGGTTCACTGATATGTTCTTCTATGTATTTTATACTTTCAGGTCTAATATCCAGATCTTTGGTCCATTTTGAGTTAATTTTGGTGTATGGTGTTAGTTGCTGGTCTAGTTTTATTTTCCTACATGTGGCTATCCAATTCTGCCAACATCACTTGTTAAAGAGAACTTCTTTTCCCCATTGGGCAGATTTGACCAGTTTGTCATATATGAAGTACCTATATGTATATATGTATGTTACGTTATGGACCCTCTATTGTATTTCATTGGTCCATATGACCATTTTTGTTCCAGTACCACACTATTTTAACTACCACTGCTTTGTAGTATAGTCAGGCATTGTGACACCTCCATTTTTTTTTCTTTTTCCTTTGGAGTTCTTTTGCTATTCGTGGTTTTTCAAAAGTTCACATGAATTTTTGAAGAATCTGTTCAATTTCCTTGATATATGTTGTTGGGATTTTAATAGGGATTGCATTGAATCTATGGGTTGCTTTTGGCAGAATTGTTATTTAATGATATTTATTCTTCCCATCCATGAACAGGGGATGTTCTTCCACTTCTCTTTGTCATCTTCTATTTCTTTTAACAGTGCCTTATAGTTTTCCTTGAAAAGGCCCCTTACATCCTTTGTTAGATTTATTCCTAGGTATTTACTCTTTATAGATTCAGTTATAAATGGGATTGCTTCCTTCAATTTCATTTCCTCTGACCCATCTTTTGTGTAGGGAAATTCCACAGATTTGTGGGTATTGATTTTGTAGCCTGCTACTTTACTGAATTTATTGATTATTTCTAGTAGTTTCTTGGCGGAGTTTCTGGGATCCTCTAGGTATATCAACATATTATCTGAAAATAATGATAGTTTAATTTAGTCATTCCCAATTGTTGAATGTTTTTTTCTCTATCAATTGATAAAATCATATGATTTTTATCTTTCTTTTTGTTGATAGAGTGGATTACATTGACTGACTTGCAGATGTTGAACGATCCCTGTTTCCCAGGGACGAATCTCACTTGATCTTGATGGATTATTCTCTTAATATCTTATTGGATTCAATTCCAAGATTTTGTTGAGGATCTTTGCATCAGTGTTCATCAGGGATATCAAGTCTACAGTATCCTGCTGACTGTTGGGTCTCTTTGTTGCTCCACTTCTAGTTGGTTTAGGTTGTTAGATGGTTTACTAGGGATTTCTCCTGTTTATTAATATGGGCCTGTATTTCTTTTTTTCTTTTTTTTTTATTTAAGAAAGGATAAATTAACAAAACCATAGGGTAGGAGGGGTACAACTCCACACAATTCCCACCACCCAATCTCCATATCCCACCCTCGCCCCTGGTAGCTTTCCCTTTCTCTATCCTTCTGGGAGCATGGGCCCAGGGTCGTTGTGGGTTGCAGAAGGTGGAAGGTCTAGCTTCTGTAATTGCTTCCCCGCTGAACATGGGCGTTGACTGGTCCATCCACACTCCCAGTCTGCCTCTCTCTTTCCCTAGTAGGGTGGGTCTCCGGGGAAGCGGAGCTCCAGGACACATTGGTGGGGTCTTCAGTCCAGGGAAGCCTGGCCGGCATCCTGATGGCATCTGGAACCTGGTGACTGAAAAGAGAGTTAACATACAAAGCCAAACAAATTGTTGAGTAATCATGGACCCAAAGATTGGACTAGTGGAGAGGAAGTGTTAGGGGGGTACTCACTACAAACTCTAGTGTACTTCTGCTTTCAGGTATATATTTTGCAGTAGTTTATGCATACGTGTGAACATATGCTCTCTCTCACCGAAACTGGTGTATATCTAGGTTTTGGGACTTTGTTAGAAAGTGAACCACCTGGGATGGAATTAGAGAATACTATGAAAGGAAAGGTCTCACCCGAGTAATGAAGCTGAAGAGTTGTCATTCCACACGTGAAGTCTCTGGACTCAGTCTGAGCTGAAGCATGTTGAGGTGGCAATTGTTGTGTTGATTAGGTTGCGATCGGCAGATGCAATATTATTTGATAAGTATTGGGAGAGGCATACGGGAAAGTGGGCCCTATCCAAAGGTTCTAGGACTGGGGGGGAGTAGAGGCTCTATAGTGGATATGTGAGGTTCCTGCTGTCTTAGGGTTCAAAAAGACAATCGATAGTTAATGTTATCATCACATTATTTGGTAATTGGGTTAACTTTGAAAAGTCCTTTTGTTAGGGTTTGCTGTACAGTACCCAGTATCTTATATACAGCTGTGCTATTGGTTGCTTCTGATCTACTTGGTCTAGGCTTTTGAGAGAGTCCGCATATCAAATACACAGCCTATATATTAAAAAGACTCAGTCCGTGTTTTGAAAAACTTTGAGACATACAATTAATTTTCCCCCTCTCATATTAATTAACTAGTAATTTATATGACTACACTTTACTAGGAGTGTACATAAATACCATTCCCACCACCAAAAGACTGTGACCCATCCCTCCCACCCACTCCCACCCCCCACTGGCCCAGGAAGCTGCATGTCTACCCCTCACCACAGGGTTTTTACTTTGGTGCCCTACTTTCAATTTAGTCAGATCCTGCTTTTAGTTTCCCTTTCAGGTCTTCTTTCTCAACTTCTGTTGATGAGTGGGATCACCCCATACACATCTTTATCTTTCTGACTTAGCTCACTTAACATAATTCCTTCTAGCTCTGTCCAGGATGGGTCAGAGAAGGTGGGTTCATTGTTCTTGATAGCTGCATAGTATTCCATTATGTATATATGCCACAGCTTCCTCAGCCACTCATCTGTTGTTGGGCACCTGGGTTGCTTCCAGGTTTTAGCTATTATGAATTGTGCTGCTATGAACATAGGAGTGCACACCTCTTTTTGGTTGGGTGTTATGGAGTCCTTGGGGTATAATCCCAGGAGAGGAATTACTGGATCATATGGAAGGTCCATGTCTAGCCTTGTGAGAATTTTCCAGACTGCTCTCCACAGAGGCTGTACCAATCTACATTCCCACCAGCAATGCAAAAGGGTTCCTCTGTCCCCACAGCCTCTCCAGCATTTGTTGCTGCTGGTGGGCCTGTATTTCCATGAACTTCCATCTGAGGACTGCCTGTGCTGCATCCCACAGGGTCTAGTTGCTGATTTAATTTTCATTGCTATCAAGGTAATTCTCAATTTCTTTTTGATCTCTGCAATGAATCCCTTTATTGTTCAGAAGCATATTGTTTAGTCTCCAGACTTTGGGGAAATTTCTTTTCTTTTTTTGGTTGATTTCTAATTTATTACCTTTATGGTCCGAGAAGTCACATTTTATAATTTTTATATTTGTATATGTGCTTAGGATATCTCTGTGGCCCAGCATATAATCAATCTTTGTGAAGGGAACAATGCAGAATCACACCTGTTGTCTCATAATTTTGTGGACCAATATTAAGTCACTAATAAAGTTAAAAAATCGGTGATGTCACACATGTGCAAGGTTTTTTGTGTCATTCATTCATGGCATATATTTTTTAACTTCTTTATTGGGGGACTGATGTTTTATGTTTGACAGTAAATACAATAGTTTGTACATGCATAACATTTCTCAGTTTTCCACATAACAGTACAACCCCCACTAGGTCCTTTGTCATCTCATTCATGCTATATTAAAAGAAAAGAGATCCTAATAAGTATATCTTTCTTTCACAAACATTGCTTTCAGTGCATATAGAATCTCACACATGTAAAATCTCACAAAGGGCCTCAAGAGGATGTGTTTGACTTCTGAGTAGCTTTTCTGTGCAGACTAAAGATGTATATCATTAAATATGGTTAGAGCTAGTCCTCGGACTATGCACTGTACACTACTAGTGCTATGATTTGTCAGTGGTTCTATATGCTTCTTTATCTTTTGGTTGCTGTGTGGTTCTTGAAACTGTACAGTTCTTCAGATCAGTGTTTATACTGTAGTCCCTCTAGTGACCTTAGGCCTTATGACTCCACCTGTGAGTACTCAACAAGAGCTCCTGGAGTCAGAACACCTGATGGCTCTATGAATGAACTGATACTAACATATTAACAAATCAAGTCCCAAGATCAAGGTAAAATTTTACCTTTTTAGTAGCTGCATTTTATCAAAATTCAGCAACTTTGTTGTTGATATTGTTGTCAGGGCTTCACTGCTCCTGGCTGATTTTTTCAGTTAGATATGGGAGTGGGGAGACACACCACAACATTAAAACTTCTTCCAGTGGCTTGACCCTAGGTGAAATGCATGGAAAAGCAAGACCACTGTCCAAGCGGGCTATTTGCTGGCCCAATTTTCAACAGATTTCTCTCATCCACTTTTCTAAGTGACAAGAATACCAAAAACCTCAAGGCAGACAAAACTCTCAGTGTATTCGGAACAACTTCTTTTTGTGAGAAGGACTACTAAGGAAATTCTTTTGGAGCAACAAAGTGTCAATTGCCCACTGTGAACATTATTTTTCCATTATTATTTTGCCCTATAGAATGATTCCTTTGATTCTTAGAATAGTCAACACCTTGTTTGTATGTCTTTTACTGGGTCTTCTCTTTGTAACCCCAACATGTCAGAAAATCTGAATGAAGAGCAGAGTAATTCACCTGTCACATTGTTTCCCTAAAATAAAGTCCATGACAATAAGTTCCAATCCACAGGAACACGAAGAGAGAAAGAGATGCTGAGTCACCCCCTCTTACCCAGCAAGCATCACATGCAGCTGCACAGCTGCATAGCCTAATACAGAGTATATTAGGAAGGAAAGATTGAACAAGTGAACGCAAGCCTGTATGCATGATGTGGCTTTGCAGAAATTAGACCAGGATAAGTGCATCCTAATGTGAATATACAGAAACATTTTAAAAGTTGCTTACATTTTAGGTTTATGTGGATTTTGATTTCAAAAAATATTTACTTATTTGGTTATTTATTTTAGATAGAGACAGACATTGAGAAGGAAGGGAGACAGAGAACGAGAAAGAGAGACTTTACCGCACTGCTTCACCACTAGTGAAGCTTACTCACCTACAGGTGGGGACTTTGGAAAAAATAAGCGTTAGTGCTAATGTACACCAAATTATCACCATCCTTCTCTGAGTTTCTATTAACATTTATTTATTGATTCCCTTTTGTTGCTTTTGTTGTTTTATTGTTGTAGTTATTACTGTTGTTATTGATGTTGTTGATATTGGACAGGACAGAGAGAAATGGAGAGAGGAGGGGAAGACAGAGAGGGGCAGAGAAAGATAGACACCTGCACACCTGCTTCACCGCTTGTGAAGCAACTCCTCTTCAGGTGGGGAGCTGGGGGCTCAAACCGAAAGTAAATGTTGGTTCTTTGAAAGAGTGAACAAAATCGAAAAACCTTTAGCCAGACTCACAAAACAAAAAAGGGAGAAGACCCAAATAAATCAGATAGTAAATGAAAGAGGGGATATCACAAAAGACACCACAGAAATTCAACATATCATGTGAAGCTTCTATGAACAACTATATGCCACCAAGCTAGAGAACCTGGAAGAAATGGACGATTTCCTAGATACCTACCAACTTTCAAAACTAAGTAAACAGGAAGTAGATAACATGAACAGGCCCATCACAGCTAATGAAATTGAAACAGTTATCAAACATCTTCCCCAAAATAAAAGTCCTGGACCAGATGGTTTTACAAATGAATTTTACAAAACATTCAAAGAAGAACTAATACCTCTACTTTTAAAAGTATTCCAGGAGATTGAAGACACTGAAATACTCCCTTCCAGCTTCTATGAAGCCAACATCACTTTGATACCAAAAGCAGACAGGGACACAACCAAAAAAGAAACATACAGACCAATATCTCTGTGTCCAACTTCTGTTGAGAACAGTTTGGAGAACTCTCAGAAGGCTAGAAATGGACCTACCCTATGATCCTGCAATTCCTCTCCTGGGGATATATCCTAAGGAACCCAACACACCCATCCAAAAAGATCTGTGTAGATGTTTTTGGCAGCACAATTTGTAATAGCCAAAACCTGGAAACAACCCAGGTGTCCAACAACAGATGAGTGGCTGAGCAAGTTGTGGTATATATACACAATGGAATGCTACTCAGCCATAAAAAATGGTGACTTCAGTTTTTTCAGCCGATCTTGGATGGACCTTGAAAAATTCATGTTGAGTGAAATAAGTCAGAAACAGAAGGATGAATATGGGATGATCTCACTCTTAGGCAGAAGTTGAAAAACAAGATCAGAAGAGAAAACACAAATAGAACCTCACCTGGAATTGGCGTATTGCATCAATGTAAAAGACTCTGGGGTCTGTGGGTGGGGGTGGGTGGGGAGAATATAGATCCAAGAAGGATGACAGAGGACCTAGTAGGGGTTGCATTGTTCTATGGAAAACTGGAAAATGTTATGCATGTACAAACTATTGTATTTACTGTTGAATGTAAAACATTAATTCCCCAATAAAGAAATTAATTTTTTTGCAGTAAAACAGTGCAAAAGTTTTCAAGACTGTTTACAACCAGGCTTGATCTCTAAATAAATCAAATTTTACTCAACAGAAAAAAGTCTAAGGAAGAAAGGAGAGAGGTAGCTGCGTTAAATAAATCTTTCTTGTCATCTCATCTCCCTCAGATCTGAAAGAAGCACATTCCTGGTATTCAAATCCAGTGTTCTCACCTATAGGAAGCAACTGCAATAGGAGTTCACGGCAGTTGGGTGCTTGTTCAGAGTACTGCCCTCAAAATCTGTTTCTCATGATTAATGATGAGTTAAGTGTTTCAGATTGACAGGATGGCTTTTGTGGAAAGGAACATTCTGAACTTCACATATTTTTGACCTTTTCTTGTTGCAGTGGAATCCAAGTCTGTTTTATATGCACTCTAATGCTGAATCACTTCCCCATCCCATTTCATTCTGTGTGTGTGTGTGAGAGAGAGGGGAGAGGGCGGGGGGGGGGGGGAGAGATTGACTGGAAGCACAAATCACTAGTCCAACAGTCTCTGTCTTTGGTGCTCCTGTCTGGTGTTAGAATTGAACCCATGTAGCTCTATTTGTTGAATCATCTCCCAGGCTACTTTCGAATGAAAATTAGTATATCAAGAAGTATTTCCATGGATACAAAGATGCTCTGAAGATGAACTGTGGCTACTATTTTTTTTAATATAATTCTTTTTTTATTTTTATTTTTTTAATATTTATTTATTTATTCCCTTTTGTTGCCCTTGTTGTTTTATTGTTGTAGTTATTATTGTTGTTGGTGTTGTTGGATAGGACAGAGAGAAATGGAGAGAGGAGGAGAGAAAGATAGACACCTGCAGACCTGCTTCACCGCCTGTGAAGCGACTCCCCTGCAGGTGGGGAGCCGGGGTTCGAACCGGGATCCTTATGCCGGTCCTTGTGCTTTGCGCCACCTGCGCTTAACCCGCTGCGCTACAGCCCGACTCCCTGTGGCTACTATTAGCCTGGCCATCAGGTTACTTGCTGATACCTCTAGAAGCATGCTTTTCCTGCTCCCATTCTTGGCAGAAAAATCTTCAGGCAAGTCAGGGCTATTAGTATTCCCTGGAAAGAATGAAGGGCTGAACCTGGGAATCTGGGGGCAGTTTAGCCATTTCAACTCCTTGGGGAGATGTCATCAATTAAAAAAAAAATTCAAGAGTGTTCCTCATGACCACTTCAGTTATCTGTGTTAGTCAAGAATCTGAAATAACATTTACCTTTCCCTTTGTTTTCAATTAGCAGCAAGTAACAATGAGTGCTGATCTTCTGATCTTCCCTCCACCCCAGACTGCTCCCACATTAATTCCAGCTGGCCCTATCCTTGTACTCACTCAGCTGTGACTCGGTAAGCACCTTCCTAGGGTTCTACTAGCCTTCATTCCACATGTGTGTTTGCCCTATCTCCTGCTATCAAGTCTCAAGACAGAGAAGCATCTAATGGTAATAGTGATAGATTCTGCCTTGTCACTTATTGGGAGCTGAGTCTAAAGTTCTAGAAGCTTTACCTGGCAAGACAGGCCAGAGCTGGCATGTCTGCTATGTGCTGAATAACCTGCTGACAATAGGGACAATCATAGCCAAAATGTGACTTTGTCACCCTTCATGGTCATCATCAGTCCCTGCTCAAGCTAATCAGTAATAATATGATAATGATATTCATAATGACTTTTGACATAGATAATTGTTACTTATCAATTGTGTGAGAAATTCTAGAGGCACTTTGCTATGCTTTAAACAGTTTTTTTTCTGAGACAGAGAGGGAAGGAGATGGTGAGATAGAGAAGTAGAGGTAGAAAAAGAGAGACAAAGAAAGAGACTGAGACTTTTTTGGGGTGTGTGTGTGGTTTGGTGTCTTTCCCTCTCTTCCTGTCTCTCTATTTAGAAAAAAATATCAGCCTGGAGCAGTGAAGCCCTAGTGATGATAGAAGCAAACATACCTGTCTAACTACTTATTCTGTAAAATAAACCTACTTGTGCCTCCATTTCATTCTTAATCAGAGAGAAAGTTTGGTGTCCCTCTTCTTATTTTATTTTTTATTGGGGGAGTGTCAATGGTTTTTAGTCAATAGTAAGTACAGTAGGTAGTACTTGTGTAGCATTCCTCAGTTTCCTGCATAACACTCTTGACCCCACCTAGGTCCTCCTCGACCATCATGCTCTAGGAGAGGAGCCTCCCCCCATGCCCTACTTTAGTGGAAAACACCAAACCCAGCACACTATTCTTAAACTTCCCTCAAAAGTGTGCTTACTATAAAGATACTCTTTCAAGGCAAAGTTCTCAACTCCCTCCTTCTAATCTCATCCTCTCATGAACAGAATTTTTGGACTTGCTCTTGTGACATCTGTTAGTTACAGAGATGGAATCTGGGGGGGGGGGGCTTGCAGTGAAAATAGAAAATAAAAAATAAAGGAATAAAAAACTGAAAAAAAATCAATATTAGTGAATGCTAAAACCCTAGCACAAAGCCAGAAAAAAAAAAACATTCCAGCATACATTGACTGAGGAACACTTGTCTCAGAAGCAGATGGAAAGTTTGTTGTGCATGAACTGCCCCAAACAGGGAAAATAAATAAAATTCACTAAGTCACAAATTAACTTAAATAGTGAGTTTCTTACTGGGTGGCAGAAATCACAAATGCATCTAAGGTCTCATGCTTTCTCTAGACACAGCAATCCTGACTCCTGGCCTTTAATGGCAATGGCACTAGTTTTGGCCTGCCTGCCTTCTTCCCTGTCTCCCTCCTTTCCTCCCTTCCTCCCTTCATTTCTTCATTTTTGCCACCAGAGTTGCTGTTGGAGTCTGTACATACACAATTCCACCAGTCCCAGCAACCCCACATTTCCTCCCCTGTTTTTGATGGAGCTAGAGAGAGAAAGAGAGAGAGGGAAAGATTAGATAGATAGATAGATAGATAGATAGATAGATAGATAGATAGATAGTATAATGGTTATGCAAAGAGACTTTCAGACCTGAGGCTTCAAAGTCTCAAGTTCAATCCCCACACCACCAAAGCCAGAGCTGAGCAGTGCTCTGGTATAAATACATAAATAAATAAATAAATAAATAAATAAGAGAAGGAACCACTGCTCTCTTGCTCATGAAGCTTTCCTCCTGCAAGTTGGCACTGGGGCACTGAATCTAGGCCCTAGAGTATGATAATATGTGTACCACCACTGAGGGAGAAAGTCCCTCCCAGAAGTAGGAGTGGTTACAGACCTGGCTTAGAAAGGGTAGGCGGAGCTTTGGTTTTAAAGGGCTTAACCTTGGAGTTTTGATCTTTTCCCCTCCCTCCCTCTCCTGCCTCTCCTTCTCTCTCCCTCCCCCTCCCTCTCTCTTCTCCTTGTCCCCCTCTCCCTCTCTCTCCCTTTCTGTCTCTCCTTTTCTCCCTCTCCTTCCCTCTCCTCCTGCTCTCCCTGCTCTCTCCCTGTCTCTCTCTCCCTCCCTCTCCTCCCTCTCTCCCTACTCTCTCCCTGTCTCTCTCTCCCTCTCCTCCTCTTTTCCCTCCCTCCCTCCATCTCTCTGCTCAGATCACCAAGTAATGTAAGTCTGTCTTTCATGCCCTAACGTGTGAATGCTTTCTAATTAAAAGATAATATACCTGATAATCATGCTCTCCCTTCAATTCTTTGCTGAGAAAATGTGTGACAGACCTTTTATAATGGGGAGCAGGGAGCAAGTGTCAGCCTTCCCTTCCCCCATTTCCCCCCAAAACACCACCACTTAGATTTATATATTTATGAGAGGGAAGAGGACAGATAGAGAACCAGAACATCACTTCCCAGGCTATAGCACTGTTTTCTTTTCTTTAACTACTGGTCCTTGGGGTTGGAAAGTAATGGTTGCTCCCATCTTAGAAAGCAGGTCTCTCCCAAGAAGGGGGTAGAGGCATTCGGGAATAAGCATAAAAGAATGAGATACCTGTCCCTTCCCTAAGTCCACAGTCCTCCTGCTTCATCCATAAATAGCATGCTTCATCCATAAATGCACTAATACATAATGTAAACCTCTAAATAACAGTGAGTTCTCAGTGGGAACTCCAGTAACTGATACTGTGTGGTCTACTTCTGGACAAACTTTGTGCTATTTGGGAATGATCTCCCCAATCTTCTAAAAAGTATTTAAAAAACAAAAAAGAATGTGTATGTGTGTGTGTGTGTGTGTGTGTGTGTGACAGAGAGAGAGAGAGAGAAAGAGACACACACACACACACACAGAGAGAGAGAGAGAGAGAGAGAGAGAGAGATTGAGAACCAAAGCATCACTTTGACATATACAGCCAGGCATCAGACTGAGGACTGCATGTTTGAGAATCCAGTGCTCTTCACTGTGCTTCCTCCCCCAGTCTTTGTAACAACTGGTGAGACGTGATCATCACTATCTTACACATGAGCAAATGGGCTCCAGAGATGGGATCTCAGTGCCTGGAAGTGGCTGCAACCATGTGGCTTCTGCTGCTGCACAAAATCTATCTGGAGAGTCAGGAACATAGAGACCATGACACCGGTCAGGTTTATATCTCAGATTTTCTTTTGTCTCCCAAGTTTTCAGTAGATCTATTTTAATTTTACCTTATTTTATGTTATTATGTCTGTGCTGTTCAAACTGAACACAGATGGGTGATGTGTGGGGAGGGGTGACTTGGAGGGGGATGTGTGTGGGTGTTTCTTAGGAAATATTCCAGAAGGCCTTCTCAGTAAAGGGGTCTGTTCTGGGGTGTCATGAGCCTCAACATATCAAGCCCTTGACCTGGATCTGGGGCTCCCATTGCGGGTATGTGGAGTCTCACTGTTTCTAGTTCTTTGCTGGAATCCCATACTAATGGTAGACTTGTCCTTGAGAGGGGACTGGGGAACCCCTGGGAAGCAGCCAAGGTTGAGTATTAGGCTTCAACACCCACTGCCTGAAGGGGTGTGGCCTTGTGGGGAGCTAGTGGCTGCCCTCCTTCTCCCTTTAGTCCATTTTTCTCCAGAGCAGAGGGTGAGGAGAGGGCCCCCAGGGTCTTCAGGGTGGGGGGAGAGAGAGGTAAGGAGAGGGGTCTTGGCAGGCTGGAGGAATAGCACAGAATTTGTATGCCTGAGCCTCTGGGCTTGCTCCTGGTACTGCATACACCACAGTGGGGCTTTGTCCTCTCTTTCCATCTTTCTCTTTTATGAGATATCCATGAAATAAATACAGCAAATGAAAGTTTGGGGGGCACATGGTCACTAATAGACTTTGTAAACTTTGGAGCCTCAGATTTTTTTTTTTCCCAGCACACTGCTCAGCTCTGGCTTATGGTGGTGTGGGGGGATTGAACCTGGGACTTTGGAGCCTCAGGCAAGAGAGTGTCTGCTATTTACTCCCACCTGACTCTGTAAACTTTGATTTAAAATAATAACTTACACAGAGGGGGGGTTTCCAGCCTGGGGCTGGGGTGGGGTTTAAGAACAGCTAAGGGCAAGGGAGGTACTGGCTGAGGGAGAAAAGTCTAGGTGATAACAGTCAGCCTAGAATTTCCGGGGCACATGAGAAAGGAACCAGACCAGGCGTCTACTAGGAGATAGACTTCACTGAAGTAAAACCAGGAAAATATGGGTATAAATATATGTTAGTGTTTGTAGATACCTTTTCAGGATGGACTGAAGCATTCCCGACTAAGAGGGAGATGGCCCAGACAGTGGTGAAGAAACTACTTTAAGAGATTTTTCCCAGGTTTGGTATGCCTATTCAATTAAGCTCAGATAATGGTCCAGCCTTTGCTTCCCAGGTAAGCCAGAACTTGGTAGGTGTCCTTGGGGCAAAATGGAAATTACATTGCGCCTACAGGCCCCAATGCCCAGGAAAGGTAGAAAGGATGAAAAGAACTCTAAAGGAGACCTTAACAAAATTAACTATGGAGACTGGCATAGACTGGATAACTCTCCTTCCCTTTGCCCTTTATAGAGTAAGGAATACCCCCTATACTGCAAAGCTGACCCCATTTGAGATCATGTTTGGTCGTCCCCCTCCCATAATCCCAGCCTTGATATCAGACTTGCTCACTGATATTAATGATTAGGACCTACTTGCCTCTTTATAGAAAATAGCTCAAGCCCCAAAGCATGTGTGGCTGAGTCTGAGAGCAATACATGAAGCTGCACTTCCTCCAGACCCTCATCCCTTCCAGCCCGGAGACTCAGTCCTGGTGAGATGCCACCAGAAAGAGACACTCGAGCCTCGGTGGCAAGGACCTTATACTGTCATCCTAGCCACCCCCATGGCTCTGAAGGTGGACAGTATCGGCCTTTGGATCCGCCACTCCCACATCCATGCAGCAGAGGCGGGAGAGTTCAAGACCTATGGCAACTTGAGTCTGTCCCCAAACACCCGCTCAAGCTCTGGTTGCTCTGCTGGAAACTTTGCAAATTCTCTCCTGGTGACTCTAATCTTCGTCCCTGCTGCTACTGCTCCTCATACCCCATTGAACCTCACCTGGATACCAGGACAGTAGTCAGAAACAGAGATTGGCCCAAGATTGGGCCCCAGAAGTTACAAAAGACAAGGGGGGGGGGGGAATGTGGAGGTTAGAGAAAAGCCCTGAATATTGAGAACAGCTGTTAACCCGAAACCAACTGTTCCTAGTTCTGTGTAAATAGTTTCACCTGTACCCACCCTGTGATAACTATAAAAAGGTGGGATGAAGAATGATCAGGGTCACGGAGTCTCCCCTCTTCCCTTGCATGGAATGGTGTCAGTGGTCCAAGCTTAAACTTGCTAATAAAGGCTCTTGTACTTGAATGTGATTCTAGTCTTCCTTGTGTGTGATCAGGACTCGAACCTCTGGGTGTAACACTTTCTGTTTCTTTCTAGTAAAAATAAATAAGTCATTTTTTAAAAAAGAAAGACTTCAGATCTTAGCTGACATAGCCACAGCTCAAACAAAAAATAAAGAGGAGCATCATGCTTGATAAATGAAATCATCTTTTCTTTCTGACTTTAGATGAGTAGTGACAGTATCTTTTTACAGTGGTGCTGTGCTTCTGTTAAAATATATTGATAGCCACCTAATGAGTGAGTGTGTGGAATAGTCTTTAATTGAGTAAACTAAAGGGTTAATTCTAGTCAAGTTTTTTTTTTTAAATTTATTTATTGGGGGATTAATGTTTTACATTTGACAGTAAATACAATAGTTTGTACATGCATAACACTTCCCAGTTTTCCACATAACAGTACAACCCCCAGCAGATACTCTGTCAGGTTTAAGAAGAGTTTTTACATACATCTGTGTGGCATTGATTTATTTATAGTTTATTAGTGATTTAATATTAATTTACAAAATTGTAAGTTATAATTTCATACAGTCCCACCACCAGAGTTTTGTGCCCCATCCCTTTCACTAAAAACTGAAATTGTTCTTCCAGGATCAACAATATGGGCTGATTCTATAACTGTATATCTATATGTCCCAGGTTCTATCCTTGTCACCACCATAAGCCAGAGCTGAGGAGTGCTCTATTCTATTTCCCCCTTTCTTCCTCATTAAAATAAAAATAAGTAAAATAAAAAAATTTAGTAAAGTTGATGTATTGCACCAAAGTAAAAGACTCTGGGGTCAGTGGGTGGAGGTTCAGGTCCTGGAACAGGATGGCAGAGTGGGGGTTGTATCATTATGTGGGATACTGGGAAATGTTATATATGTACAAACTATTGTATTTACTGTCAAATGTACAACATTAATCCCTCAATAAATAAATAAAAAAAGAGGGTAATGTAGATAGCATAATGGCTATACAAACAGACTGTGATGCCTGAGGCTCCAAAGTCACAAGTTCAGTCGCCCACACCACCATAAACCAGAGCTAAAAAAAAAAAAAATGAAATAAAAAAGATGAAAAAAATTAGTAAAATTTAGTTCAAATGATTAATGATTACTTTGACATCTGCTGATTCTGAAGACTTTTACCCCTGATAATTTACAGAGCTCTCACATCAGGGCAGCTGGTTTTGAGCAAGTACAGCATTCAGGTTCCTAGTGCCAGCATATGAGGCAGATTAAGAGAGTCTAGAGTCATGGTTAAACACAGAATGATAGAAAGCAGAAACCTTGAATCCTCACAGTTTGGTTTAATCAATGAGAAATAAAGTAAGTACACATGAAGAGTCATCCTCGTAGTTTCCATCTCTTTTTGTTGCTACCACTCTGGAATCACCAAAGAAGTTGGATGTTCTAGGAAATCAGAAAACTCAAACCAAACCATGTTGCTCTCCAGTGTGCTAAGGGCCTTCACCTAACTCCTAGCTCCGGCCAAGCTCCTCAGAAGTTGTCCCTCAGAGAAAGCCTCCTAAGCCTGTGATTTATGTTTATTTTATTTATTTATTTATTTATTTATTTATTTATTTATTTCTGTTTTTTACCAGAGCACTGCTCAGCTCTTGCTTATGGTGGTGTGAGGGATTGAACCTGGGACTTTGGAGGCTCAGGCATGAAAGTCTCTTTGCATAATCATTCTGCTATCTACCCTTCACAAGCTTGTGATATATGAAACACGTGCTCCTTAGGAAGACAGGCCAACAGATAAAGCTGGGCTGTGAATAGCCCAGGAAATGGCACAGTAGATAAAGGGTCACATCGACTCTTAAGCATGGACTCCTGAGCCCCATGCCCAGCATGACATATGTCAGAATCATGCTCTGGTTCTCTCTCTTTCTCTCCTAAACAAGTAAACAAATATTTTTGTTAATTAAAAAAAAAAAAAAACTGGACTGTGGGTATTCAAGGTCCCTGCTTTTCAGGCAAAGTCCTAGACTGCCACATCCCCCCCCCACCATAATCTTTTCAGCTTTATTCTGTGGAATAATCCTGGAATGACAGTTATTTCTCCAAATTATCTCAGCACCTGTCACTAGGCAGGGCTGCCTTGAGCAAGAGCCACGGGGCCTCAGGCTCTGCATTTTGGGTAAAGTGGTTTCAGTAACTTGGGGACAGTTCTCTGAAGAGGACTTAAAGCACCTTGAAGGTGAGGGTGGGGAGAAAGCAAGGGAGGATATTTGTCTCTGGACTCCACTCCGGTACTCAAGTCACAGAACTCTGGGGAGGAGGCCTGAGATAATCCAGAGAGTTAGAGTTGGCTGCTTGCTCCACTCCCACTCCTCTCCTGGGTTGCTCCCCTCCTGACACGAAGGGCCAGAAAAGGTGCATCTAACCTGATTTTCTCCTTTCTGCCAGGCTCTACCACTATAGCATGGCTCTGTTCCACCGGCCCACTTCTCTTCCTACCACCTAAGCCCTAGGTCCAATCTTTACTGTGATTATTTCCAGCTAATATGAGTAATGACCTTCACAGGAGAAAAGTCGTCTGTCCTAGGATGTTTCAGTGAGTTGCCAGAAAGGTAGCCAACAGAAGGCTGACAGTGAGGAGGAAGAGTGCTGGCTGGGGTGGGCCATTAGAGAAAGAGGATAGATTCAGAGGTTTAGACTGAGTCTCAACAGCAGACTGCACTTGGTGGAAGAGGGGGAAGACCATTTATTTATTTATTTATTTATTTATTTATTTATTTATTTATTTATTTATTTAAGAAAGGAGACATTAACAAAACTGTAGGATAAGAGGGGTACAACTCCACACAATTCCTACAACCTGATCTCCATATCCTATCCCCTCCCCTGATAGCTATCCCATTCTCAATCTCTCTGGGAGTATGGACCCAGGGTCATTGTGGGTTGCTGGAGGTGGACTCTGTAATTGCTTCCCCGCTGAACATGGGTCTATCCATACTCCCAGTCTGCCTCTCTCTTTCCCTAGTAGGGTGAGTCTCTGGGGAAGCGGAGCTCCAGGACACATTGGTAGGGTCGTCAGTCCAGGGAAGTCTGGTTGGCATCATGCTGGCATCCAGAACCTGGTAGCTGAAAAGAGAGTTAACATACAAAGCCAAACAAATTGTTGAACAGGGGAAGACCTTTTGATGATTGAACTTACACAGTCAGAAGTGCGAGACATTTGAGGTGAACCACAAATCCCATCATGTATCAGTGAGGAAAGAGAGAGGAGCAGGTAAGAGACCAGTGAAGAGTCTGAACAGCAGCTGATCCCCAAGCCTGGGAGAGGAGGGCACAGTGGACACAGAGGGACCTTCTTTTAGGACTCTCGGAAAATTGGACCAATTTTCGAGCAATTATTTTAGGAACCAGATGCTAAAACATCCAGGCAAATTGTGGGACTATATATAAAATGTAGGTTTTGTCCAGAGAAAGGACCTTTTGACAGAAGACATACTCTATTCACTGTGACTTAAGGAAGGTAGACTTGAAAATGAATTTCTATCAAATTGGATTAATCTGATTTTTTAAAAGTATCTCATCTGTGATCCTGACACAGGCAAGAAAGAAATGTGGCATGAGTTGTTAGTCCCTACACACAGCAGTCTCATAACCATTTTTGAATGATTACAATAACTTACTTAGAGAAAATACTGCAACACATTGGTTTCAGGCGTGCGCCAATATTGTTTTATGTAGGATGGGCTCTGCCTGTAGGCTGGATATCAAGGGATGATGACTACTGACAGAACAGGAGAGGAACTGTGCTTTGGTCTTTCCAGGGGGTGATTTCACAGGTGCCTGGAAACAGCAGTTCCCAAGAAAACACAATGTCTAGAAGAGAAAGGGAATCGTGTGTACAGGTGTTGAGGGAACTAGCCACTTGATTTATCAAATTCTCTTATATATTTAATCTTATTATTGACACAGTCTAAGCTAATGGATTTTTTATATTTAAAGGGTTAAATACAATTTATGGGCCAAATGGTAGAGCACCTGGTTGAGTGCACACATTACAGTGTACAAAGACCTAGGTTCAAGCCCTAGGTCCCTGCCTATAGGGGGTAATCTTCATTAGCTGTGAAGCAGTGTTGCATCTCTCTCTCTCTCTCTCTTCTCTCTCTCTCTTTTTGTCTCTCTCTCTCTTTCTCAATTTCTCTCTGTCTCTACCCTAAGCAAAAAAAAAATTTTAAAAAGAAGTAATAAAAATGTTGACTACAGCACTAGGTGGTATATATCTATTGCACAAAGAAAATACACACGTTACGGGAGTTGAGGGTTAAGTTAACGGTAGTGCAGAGGGTTAAGCGCAAGGACTGGCTTAAGGATCCCAGTTTGAGCCCCTGGCTCCCCCCCTGCAGGGGAGTCTCTTCACAGGCAGTGAAGCAGGTCTGCAGGTGTTTGTCTTTCTCTCTCCCTCTCTGTCTTCCTCTCCTCTCTCCATTTCTCCCTGTCTTATCTAACAACGACGACAACAATAACTACAACAATAAAAAAAAATAAAAAATACACAAGTTACACATCATGTAAAGGATGTCTTCCTATTGATTTCTTCCCTGGTCATCTGTTTTCAATCCCCAGAGAGAACCAGTGCTATCAGTTCTGCAGATATCCTTTCAGACTGTCTTTATGTGATCATGTGCAAATTTCTCACTCAAATGATTGTTGGTATCTTTTTAAATTATCTTTCTTCTTTTAAAAAAAAACTTAATACTAGATCTTTGAGATGATAGCTAATCAGAATATGTAGAGCAGTCTCATTTATAAAATATATTTTAAATTACTTAATAAATATGCCATAAAGCTTCTAATAGAGGGAATGGGAACATGCAAAAGGCTTTCATGCCTGTGGCTCCAAGATCTTGTTCAGTCTCATCCACCATAAACCAGAGTTGAGCAGTGCTGTAGTAAAAACAAATAAAAAAATACAAGAAATATACAAACATCCAAGGAGAAAAAAAGAAAGCAAAACCCCAGAAATATATAAAGTAAAATTTGAAAGCTCCTTTTTCTTTTTTTTTTAACTTTTTATTATTGTTATTTATTAGATAGCGAGAAATCGAAAAGGTAGGGGGAAATAGAGACAGAGAGAAACCTGCAGCCCTGCTTCACCACTGGCAAAGCTTTCCCCCTACAGATGGGGACTGGGGGCTTGAACCTGGGTCCTTGTGCACTGTAACATGTGTGCTAATTTTCTATTCCCCCCACAACTTAAATAAATTAACATCTTTTTTAAAAAAAACTTATTTACTTTCCCTTTTGTTGCACTTGTTGTTTAACATTGTTGTGGTTATTGATGTCGTTGTTGTTGCATAAGACAGAGAGAAATGAAGGGAGGAGGGGAAGACAGAGAAGGGGAGAGAAAGTTAGACACCTGCAGACCTGCTTCACTGCCTGTAAAGCGACTCCCCTGCAGGTGGGGAGCCGGGGGCTCGAACCAGAATTAATGTCTTATGTACACACACATGAGTATTAAAAAAATATGTTAGTCAACAACTTGTTTGGCTTTATATGTCAACTCTCTTTTCATCCACCAGGTTCCAGATGCTACCAAGATGCCAGCCAGACTTCTCCAGAACCACGCCCCACTAGGGAAAGAGAGAGACAGGCTGGGAGTAAGGATCGACCTATCAATGCCCATGTTCAGTGGGGAAGCAATTACAGAAGCCAGACTTTCCACCTTCTGCAACCCACAATGACCCTGGGTCCATACTCCCAGAGGGTTAAAGAATAGGAAAGCTATCAAGGGAGGGGATGGGATATGGAGTTCTGGTGGCGGGAATTGTGTAGAGTTGTACACCTCTTATCCTATGCTTTTGTCAGTACTTCCTTATTATAAATAAATAAAAATTAAAAAACATGTGGTATATATTTTGTGATCTCTTTTTCTTTTAAAGATGTGATTTGTATTTTTCTTTCTTTTTTATTTTTATTTCTTTTTATTTAAGAAAGGATTAATTAACAAAACCATAGGGTAGGAGGGGTACAACTCCACACAATTCCCACCACCCAATCTCCGTTTCCCATCCCCTCCCCTGATAGCTTTCCCATTCTCTAGCCCTCTGGGAGCATGGACCCAGGGTCATTGTGGGTTGCAGAAGGTGGAAGGTCTGGCTTCTGTAATTGATTCCCCGCTGAACATGGGCATTGACTGGTCGGTCCATACTCCCAGTCTGCCTCTCTCTTTCCCTAGTAGGGTGGGTCTCTGGGGAAGCTGAGCTCCAGGACACATTGGTGGGGTCTTCAGTCTAGGGAAGCCTGGCCGGCATCCTGATGACATCTGGAACCTGGTGACTGAAAAGAGAGTTAACATATGAAGCCAAACAATTTGTTGAGCAATCATGGACCCAAAGCTTGGAATAGTGGAGAGGAAGTGTTGGTGGGTACTCACTGCAAACTCTAGTGTACTTCTGCTTTCAGGTATATATTTTGCAGTAGTTTACGGATACTACATATGTGTGAACATATGCTCTCTCTCACAGAAACTGGTGTATATCTAAGTTTTGGGACTTTGTTAGAAAGTGAACCATCTGAGATGTGATTTATATTTTTCTTTCTTTTTTTTTTTAAAAAAAAAGTTTGGGGGTGGTGGTACACCAGGTTAAGCGCACATAGTACGAAGCACAAGGACCAATGCAAGGGTCGCAGTGTCTCTATCTCTTCCCCTCCCTTCTCAAATTTTCTCTTCTCTCCAATAAAATAGAAAAAAATGGCTGCCAGGAGCTGTATGTTTATTTCTATTGATATAAATCTACTTTATCATTTGATTTTATTTTATTAACAAAAATCTACTCTGGTTACATATGCATACTCAAAATTCATGGTAGTGTTCAGTAGGAAGAAGATTCCACTCAGGTCCTTAGCCATCTTTCTCTGTTCAGACATGATCATTATAACTGTTCATGTTGTACTCTTCCAGAAAGTCTATATGTTTATGCAAATAAATAAAAATCTTAATCCATACGAATGATAACACATTACTAATCTATACTGTTACGTTTCTAGATTTTTTTTTTTTTTAGTATTTTAAAATTTTAGTTTAATGAGAGAGATATAGACAGATAAAGAGCAGAGCTCTGCTCAGCTCTGGTTTATGTGCTGAGGATTGAATCTGGGGACTTGGAGTCTCAGGCATGAATTTTTTTTTTTTCATAACCATTATGCCAGATTTTTAAAAATTTTCTTTCTTTTCTTCTTTAATATTTATTTTATTTATTCCCTTTTGTTGCCCTTGTTGTTTTATTGTTGTAGTTATTATTGTTGTTGTCATTGTTGGATAGGACAGAAAGAAATGGAGAGAGGAGGGGAAGACAGAGAGGAGGAGAGAAAGATAGACACCTGCAGACCTGCTTCACTGCCTGTGAAGTGACTCCCCTGCAGGTGGGGACCCGGGGTTCCAACCAGGATCCTTGTGCTTTGCGCCACGTGCGCTTAACCCGCTGTGCTACAGCCCGACTCCCCAGATTTTTTTTCACTCAAAGTAGATATTGTGTATTTTTCATGTTCATATATGTATAGATGTAACTTTTTTCAGTTTTCAGGTTTTAAAATTTTTTAAAGTTTATTTTATATTTACTTATTTCCTTTTGTTGCCCTTGTTTTATTGCTGTAGTTATTATTGTTGTTGTTATTGATGTCCTTGTTGTTGGATAGGACAGAGAGAAATTGAGAGAGGAGGGGAAGACAGAGGCGGAGAGAAAGATAGACACCTACAGACCTGCTTCACCGATTGTGAAGAGACTCCACTGCAGCTGGGGAACGGGGGGGGGGGGGGGGGTTGAACTGGGATCCTACGCTGGTCCTTGTGCTTTGTGCCACCTGTGCTTAACATGCTGCCACCCAACTCCCTAGATGTAACTTTTAAAAATACAGTCACATAGTATTTTATTTCTGAACTTGAATGCTTTGTAATTTATTCAGTCTTTCACTAGTCATTTTTCATGTATGGAAGGCATCTGTTGGGTGAATTCCTAGAGTACAGAGTGTGTTTATTTCCTCTGTTCTCCCAAGTCTCCTTATCAGCCCATTTATTCATTTACTTACTCATTTGTTTATTTACTATTCTTTCAACCCTAAAGCCTGTTAGGTGCTAGCTATATCACTAAGTTCTTAGCTAATTTAAACCTTTCTCCTCCTTCTCCTTCTCTTTCCCCTTCCTCTTGCTCTTTTCTCCCTGCTCTTGCCCTTTTCATTCCCTGCTCCCTTCCTCTTGCCCTTTTCACTCCCTGCTCCCTCTCTTCCCACTCACCCATTCCTCTTTCTTCTCCTCTCCTCCTTCTTTTAGATATAATGTCATTTTGCAAATAGACATGGGTTTGTTTGACTGAAGTTAAAGGCATCCCTGTATATTTTCCACTCCTTTAACAGACCACACATAGTCAACTAAGAAGTGTAAACTCTCTGGAAAATAGCATACCCCAGTATTGTCTAGGAGTCCCTGGAGCTCTGGGGGACTTGTCATTCATCTTAACTTTGCCTGTGAATAATTTTGGCAGTGACTATGAAACTATCTGATTGTGTTCCAAGTGCCAGATGAGTAGGAGAGAGCTCTCATGCCAGCCAACATGTAGGTAAGTATTAGTCACACAGGAGCACAAACAAGTCTCTAAAACTACATCTAGCCTGCTGTGGCCAGTGGTGTCCCATGGTTGGCTGCCTACAGACACCTCTGTGCCACATTAAGAAAGAGTTCCCACTTATTGCAACAACAAAACAGCTGCTGGGAATTAGGTGGTGAAGCTCAGAAGGGGGTGGCTGTAGGGACTGAAAGGGAAGACTGAACCACTCCCTACACAAACAATTCCTTGTAAGTCTTCTCTGAAGGGGAGTTGGCACCAGAAAAGGAGTCAGGCAAAGAAAAGGGAGGTAGATCTCCCATTCCTGCCACTTCTTCAATGAGAAGAGGGAACTCCCCCTCAATGAGCCATAGTGCCAATAATGAGATCAGGCTTCAGTGGGAAGAACCATGGTGTATAGCAGGGCTCCCCCAGTTCTTTTCTCCTGCCAGTGAGATGGATGCATTATTTTTTAAAGTTAATTTACTTTTTGCCTCCAGGGTTATCACTGGGGCTCGGTTCCTGCACCAGGAATTCACTGCTCCTGGAAGCCATTTTTTTCCATTAGAAAAAAAAAAAAGATAAGACCGAGAAATTCAGAGAGGAGGGGAAGACAGGAGGGGAGAAGGATAGACATCTGCAGACTTGCTTCACTGCTTCTGAAGACCCCCCTACACACAAGTGAGGAGCCGGGGACTCGAACCAAGATCCTTGCATGAGTCCTCGCACTTCATACTCATACTACATGTGCTTAACCTGGTGTGCTACCAGTCTTCTTTCAGATTGTCCTTTTTATATTTAAACTTCATTCATGTAAATTCATACCTGAAGTTGGTGGTGTGGCATCTTATCTCTGTAAGTTTGGTAGAAAGTAAGCTTTTGGGGGTGGGTGGTGGTGCACCTGGTTAAGTGCACATGTCACACAGTGCTCAAGAACCTGGGTTCAAACTCCTGGTCCCTACCTGCAGGGGGGAAGCTTTGCGAGTGGTGAAGCAATGTTGTAAGTGTCTTTCTGTCTCTTTCCCTCTCTGTCACCCTCTTTCCTCTCAATTTCTGTCTGTCTACTGAATAATTTAAAAAAATATTAAATTTAAAAAATCTAAATATATATATATATTTTCAATGTCTCCATTCTGAAAGTTTCACTCTACAAAGAGCAATTCCTAAAATGTTCTTTACCACTTTCTAAATCATGGATCTTGTATTTTTTTCCTTTTTATTTATTTTTTAAAGACTTTATTTATTTATTAGTGAGAAAGAAAGGAGGAGAGAAAGAAGCAGACATCACTCTAGTATATGTACTGCTGGAGATTGAACGCAGGTCCTTGTGCTTGAGAATAGTGCTTATCCACAGTGCCTCCTCCCAGACCACTGTATTTCTTTTACAAGTCACTATATGGACTAAATTATTCATCTTGGCTAACGTATATAAAAATCTCTATTCTTTATTAATGGTGGAAAATGCTCTTATAGTGTACTTTCCCCCTCACTCCAAACTAACCCCATCTTTTATAATTGGGAGTGTGAATATTCTTTATTTTTGATCAAGATGTATCTCCTGCCAAGAGCAAGGAAGGATGTGTAGGAGGGAATGTCTCCGATTATAACAATAACAAGAATAATGAGTAAAAGTTCTCAACAGGATCTTGGGCAACTAAGTTACCCAGACCATTTATACATGTTTACAGTGTGAGTATTTTTTTTCTCCTGCTAACAATAGGTCCCAAATGCCTTCCTTCCCTGGTCTCCCTCCCAAGCATGTTGAATATTTCTGATTTGAACTATAGAGGAGTAGCTTTCAAAACTAGAATTTTTTCCTACTTGCTTTTGGTAGAGCATAAAACTAAGTGGTACAGTTAGTGTGGGAGGCCAATGTATTCAGTGTGCCTGGGCACAGAATTTCTTGATTGGGAGTGTCATATGACCTTCTTGAGTCAATGTGACTCCTCAACCAGAGTGTTTTTTCTTCATGTGGTCCCTCCTCTCTCTCAGCTCTCAGGTAACTGGAGTTCTGATTCTCATGTTTAAGAAACAAGCTGTGACTTCGGCAACAATGACCTGACTTCCTACACGTCCCTCTGTACCACCTTTTGGGTGACTGAAGAGGAAACAAGATTTCCTCCTCCCAGCCCTGCTGGACAGAATCTCCTCCAGTCTGGGTCAGTCCTGCCTTAGCTCTGCAGCCTCAGGAAGTTTCTCTTATCCTCTGCACCCTATTCACATCCTGGTAACAGGAGGATGAGCAGGAAGTGGAAAGTATCAGGGTAAAGGCTCTCAAGCTCACAGTCCTTAGGGCAGCTCCAGGACTTTGGGGGAAAAACAATCTAAAACTTTCTAAATGGTTTTGCTAATGACTTCGCAAATTTTTTTACACAATTGTGTTAGAAATTGTTAGTCATCAAAGACTCTGGGTTAGTTATGTTTCCTTTTTATTTTTTGGGAAAAAAAGCCAGGTTAAGTATTACTGTCAGCTATTCTTTTTTTAAACATGTTTTTATTTATTCCCTTTTTGTTGCTCTTGTTTTATTGTTGTAGTTATTATTATTGTTGTCATTGTTGGATAGGACAGAGAGAAATGGAGAGTGGAGGGGAAGACAGAGAGGGGGAGAGAAAGATAGACACCTGCAGACCTGCTTCACTGCCTGTGAAGTGACTCCCTTGCAGGTGGGGAGCCGGGAGCCCGAACCGGGATACTTAAGCCAGTCCTTGAGCTTTGAGCCACCTGTACTTAACCCGCTGCAGTACTGCCCAGCTCCATACTTTCAGTTATTCTTTCTGGGTCTTTGGGAATACTTTGATGACAGATGAAACAGCCTACTGACAGGACTCTTATGTGAGAAATAAACCCTCAGCAACCCCTTTGCTCAGGACCAAGATAACTGTTTAGTCAAAGTAATGCATTAAGTTGGGTAAAATGCACACACAAGTGGTACCAGCTGCTAGCTCATTCTGATCCATTGGGGACATCTTGTCACTTTTTTCAGGACTCAGGATCCTAATTTGTAAAATGAAGATACTGTTTTCATTAAAGACTAGTGTTTCCTGAATCCTGAGTGTCTGGTAGATCCACACAGAGAGCATCTGAATGGTCAGGGTACAATAAATCTCAGGCCTGCCTCAAACCCCTTCTCAGAGAGCACTTCTCATCATCAGTCTTCTTTCCCTTTCTTGTGGGGGTGATCTCTTATGTGCTCATCAACAACCCCACTGATGTGGAAAGAGACATTGTCTGCCAGCAGGGCTTCCACACAGAGGGCATCTCATCTTTACTAGGGCAACTGTTTTTAGTTTTAGTCTTACAGTTGCAAAGTGGGTCTAAAGATGGCACTTGCTAGTAAACACTGCACTTTAAAAATAATTTTTTCTCCTACCTCCATTTTTTTGTTTTTTGTTTTTTTGCTCCAGGGTTATTGCTGGTGCTGGTGATTGTACTATGAATCCATTGCTCCTGGAGGCCTTTTTCCCCATTCTATTGCCATTGTTGCTGTTATTGTTGTTATTGTTGCCATTGCTGTTGTTGAGAGAAATTGAGAGAAATTGAGAGGGGAGAGGAAGATAGAGAGGAGGAGAGGAAGATAGACACCTGCAGACCTGCTTCACTGCTGGTGAAGCGACCCTCCTGCAGGTGGGGAACCGAGAACTTGAACCAGGATCCTTATGCTCGTCCTTGTGCTTCAGGCCATGTGCTCTTAACCCGATGTGCTACTGCCCACCCTCCAGATCATATTCTCTTACATAAGCACTCTTGTTCTTACTATTATTTCATCTGCAACACAAATTCCAGGTAGACAGTCACATGGAATGCCTTTTCCTGCTCCTCTCCATCGGTCCATCCCTTGTTCTTCAGCTGTGGAGGTGATAGTAGAAGGGGATTTTGTTAAGAGGTTGACTTTGTGACCAATAGTAACAATTTTCCTGACTTATTTCCAGATATTATCTATCCATTACCTTGGGAGGTAAATCTGTTTGCCAAGGAGGCCTGTACTAAAAGGCATGCCCCAACTCTCACAAACGGACATCTCCAAACATGGCCTCTTTGAATTGGTACGTGATTGGTAGCTATCAACTCTATGAGGTGCACACCCTCATGCCTCCTCACCCTTGCTTCCTCCAGTTTCAAGCTGAAGTTGCACAAGAGCTGAGATAGTGTTAGAGAGTTCTTTTATGCCTGGTGGTAACAGTGTCAAGTGTCAGACACAAAATATAGGTACTCCATTAACATGGACACCTCTCTTTTCTCACTACTTTTCATTTCACACAATGAATGGGTGGAAGTGCCTTCTCAGAGTTAGCTGGGTCAATGAGGTGCAGAAAAAGAAGAGTCGTATCTGCTGTTGATATCTACCCCTTTCGTGGGGGTAGATAGCATAATGGTTATGCAAACAGACTCTCATGCCTGAGGCTCTGAAGTCCCAGGTTCAATCCCTCACACCATCAAAATCCAGAGATGTACAGTGCTCTGGTATTTCTCTCTGTGTCTTTCTCTCTCTGCATCTCTCTCAAAAATAAAACAAATAAAAATACTTAAAATAAAGGATATCCCCCTCTCTTAGCAGAATGTAACTGTTCACATCCATAGGCATCAGGCTCAGGGCAGCATTCAAGAAGGGTCAGCCTGAGTAGTATGTTTGAAAGGGGGAAGACTTGCTAGATTTGCTCTGGTGACCTATATATTTCATACTTGTGGGCATTGGGATTCCAGGTCCTTCCTAAAATGCATCAGATTGCTTCTCTCTCTCTCCCCCTCCCTCTCTAGGAAACTATCCTCCTGAATCATAAATATTTGAGGATTTTCCCAAGGGCAAACCATAGTCATGCCTCTGAGTCTTTGCAATACCAAATTAAACTTACTTTTTATTTACTTAAATTGGAGCTGGGTACTCTATCTGTAAGACTAGAAACCTGAAGAATACAACTATGGAAAGTACATCAAAAGGCATTAAAATCAGACTGAAATGGTGCCAGTGCCTCTCTAGTTTAAATAATGTCTCTTTTCTCTTAGATGAGTGTCAGCACTCAGAAGTTTGGATATCTAAATTGAGAAGTACTCAGACAAAACTGGGAGGCTTTGAGGAGACTACAAAAGAGCTAGTTGTGGTGTCTACATCATGAGGAATGTGAGAGAGTGGCCAACTCTTCTAGTCCAGATTCTCCTTTGTGTTACCGCCCCCTCCTTGGCTTGTAAATGTGTCCTTGCCAATCTGGGTCTTCTTCATTGTTGTCCCATGTTTAGACTCAGACCCACTGCACAGGCATGTAGCTTTTGAAATGTGTTCAGCTTTCTAAGTTAAATGCCACTGCTGTTCTGCTACTGTAGCTTTTGATTACAGAAGCAACTCTCTCAATCTGATAGATTTCTTTACTTCATGAAAGGTACTTCTCTCTCTGTGTTCATGAAAGTTCCCAGATGTCTGAGGAGTCATCTCTTTGACTATGGAATTGGTCACTGCCCTGTAAGCCATCCTGGTCAAAAGTCAGACTCAGCAGTGACACTGCAGCCTTCACAACCTCTCTATTGATTTCAATGCACCTAACTTTCCCTTTCGTTCTTTTGCAGTCCCTGGAAAAGGCTACCCATTATGTTTGATGGTTCTGGAAAAGGACAAGAGACTGGCTTACTTAATAATGACTTTTTTTTTTTTTTTTGGTTACTACCAGGCTATCTTATCACCTGAGGTCCTACTCAGGGAACCCTTAGATTCCCATATAGATGGGCCTAGACCTCTGATAGATCATTCTCTTCACCATCACTGATCACATCCTTTAGGAATGTCACTATAAGCCCTCTTGAGGGCCTCTTCACAACCTTGTCCTCACTATAAAGTAGCAATAGTAGGGACTGCCTCACTTGCTGAAGGAAGGTTGGTTCATCCTGCTCTGCCACTTGAGGAAGTCCTGATGGGTCCTCAAAACAGTCTAGACTGTTCCAGCTGTGACGTGACCATGGACTGTCAGATCATACTGACAGGGACTCAGAAGTTCCACAGGCTCCTGTGCTAAATGTGAATATAGATGGGCCCTGGGTCAGACTGATGTGGTAAATAATTACTTCTATTTATATATTTTCTTCAAGTTTGGGAGCTGCTCTCTGCTCTAATTCAACTTTCTAGCCCTATTCTCAACTCTGACACCATCTTCCCAGACAATATTTTTGTCTTCCTCCATGGTAACTTTCAAGTCCAAGCAAAAATTACTAGTCATGGGCCTCTAGGAACCTACCTAAAATAGACTTCCTAGCTTCTTTCCACCCTAAACTCCCTATTCTCATCTGCTCTATTCCTACTTTGGGGTTTCTGCTTATTAAACATTTTATCCTGCTCTATATGTTACTGCCCTTTAGCCACCAAGTTGTAGATACTACTATGATTCCATCTTGACCTTACTGGGCAGATGACCTCATCAATGTCCTAGAACCTCATCTCCCCAGAGCCCTGCCCCACTAGGGAAAGACAGAAACAGGCTGGGGGTATGGATTCACCTGTGAACGCCCATGTTCAGCAGAGAAGCAATTACAGAAGCCAGACCTTCTACTTTCTGCACCTCATAAAAATTTTTGTTTCATACTCCCAGAGGGAGAGAAATGATAGGGGACAATAACCTGATGGCTCTGAACTCCAACTCCATCAGGACCCAGAGAAAAAAGAGGAAAGAGGAAGGACATTGAGAAGTAGTAGCAGATATGGGAGTAATATTGAATGGATAAGGGTGCAGGGCCACAGGAAAAAAATGGACAAATATATATATAAATATAGACAGATAATTATAGAAATAATAGTCAATACATATCTGTGATCTTGAGAAAACTACTGCAGTTTCCAATGGAGGAAATGGGGACATAGAACTTTGGTGGTGGGAAAGGTATGGCATTATACCCCTGTTATCTTATACTTTTATAACTCAGCATTAAATCACTAATAAAAATGAAAAAGAATAATGAAAAACAGAAAATCAATGTAAAACTGTTAACCAGGCTTTTATTTAGATTTCATATGTTGTGTGTGTTTGCAGTCACAGGGAATTTTATCTCTTACCAAGGCAGTTTCTACCTTCTTAGTCAGGGTACAATCTGGGACAGCAAACCATGCTCCTCCTCTCCGGTTTACAGTCCCTTCCCCTTCTGGCTTTAAGGTCATTCTAATGAGCATATGTTGAAACTATTGCTGATCCAGGGAGTAAGATGAAGACCGGCTCGGCACATCTAAGATCTCTAACTTTTTCTTTCCTAGTGGGCATAAGTCACCTTCCCTTCTCTGGAGAGCATGATGGAGAAGGAAGGCCCTGTTCTCTGGAGCAAGATCAGTACTGTCTCCTGGGAATTCAGAGACCTGTCCAGGTATTCCTGAGGTTGAGGACAGGATTCTTCTTGCTATACAACACATCCCTTCTTTAAACAGCCTTCTTTATGAGCTCTATAAAATCCTCAGCAGAGGGCAGAGTGAAGACTCAGTATATACAGAGAATGATAGCTCACTTGAGAAGAGGCCTGTTTGGTTATACTCTCAACCCAGGCTTGAACCCTGGGCCTTCATGGCACTGGGAAAGCTCCAATGCTGTAGTGTCTTTGTTCCCCACCCCCTCTTTTTAAAAATATTTTTTAATTTTCCCTTTTCTTGCCCTTGTTTCCTTATTGTTGTTGTAGTTATTATTGTTATTCATGTCGTTGTTGTTAGCTAGGACAGAGAGAAATGGGGGGGGAAGACAAAGGGAGGAGAGAAAGACAGACACCTGCAGACTTGCTTCACCACCTGTGAAGTGACTTCCCTGCAGGTGGGGAGCTGAGGGCTTGAACTGGGATCCTTGCGCTGGTCCTTATGCTTCACGCAATGTATGTTTAACCTGCTGCACTATAACCCGACACCCTCTCTCTTTTTGTTTTTTTCTCTTTCCTTCTTTTCTCTCTCTTCTTTCTTTTTTCTTTTTTAGATAAAGACAGAGAAGACAAAAAAAATGAAAGAGGCCACAACACCAAACCTTCTTTCAGTGCAGTAAGGGCCAGGCTTGAGTCCAGGCTTTACACATGGGAATGCAGCACACTATGCACATGAGAGTTAATTTACTAGCCCTTCACCCTTTCTATATTTAAAAAAATAAATGTAATGCTGACCTAGAGTGTTTCCTTGAGAGCCCAGTGACCACCACAACAAAAGACATATTAATATAAAGACTTTAAACATGTACAGGACAGAAATGTTTATGTGGTCTACTATACATTTTCTTTTCTTTTTAGTTGGGGGATGATTTAATGGCTATGGTAAAGTTTCTGACACATGGGCACAATTTTTTATCTCACTATGACTTGTGTCTGCAAAAAACCTTAGATCCTTTTCCTTTGTCATACACCAGGACCTCAAAGCTCCCTCTCCCTGTCTTCTTTCCCCAAAGTCTTTCTTTGGTGTAATACACCAAAACAGCCCAAATTTTACTTTGTGTTTCTCCTTTCTGTTCCCATTTTTTTAAAGTTCTGCATATAAGTGAGATCACTCCTTATTCTTCTCTTTTCAGTTATCTCACTTAATGTGACTTCAAATATTTTTACTTTTTTCTTTCGAAAGACTTATTCTTTCTCCAGTTGACTTCTCCTAACTCAGTCTATTGTGTATTGAAATTTTGTGGATATCACTTAAAAAATTTTTTTATATATGAAAAGGAAAAATTGATAAAACCATAGGATAAGAGGGGTACAACTTCCCACAATTTCCACTGCCAGACCTCCGTATACCTTCCCCTCCCCTGATAGCTTTCTTATTCTTTAACTCTCTGGGAGTATGGACCCAACATCATTGTGGGATGCAGAAGGTTGAAGGTTTGGCTTCTGTAATTGTTTCCTCACTGAACATGGGCATTGACAGGTCAATCCATACTCCCAGCCAGTCTCTCTTTCCCTAGGGGAGAAGGGCTCTGGAGAAGTGGAGCTCCAAGGCACATTGGTAGGGTTGTCTGTCCAGGGAAGTCTGGTTGCATCCTGCTAGCATCTGGGAACCTGGTGGTTGAAAAGAGAGTTAACATATAAAGCCAAACAAATTGTTGAACAATCTTGGACCTAACGGCTGGAATAGTACAGATAAAGTTTTTGGGGTTCCTCCACTTTGTAGATGGCTAGTAGGCATATTTTAGTTATATTTCAAAGGGCCTGTAGCTATACTAGTGTTTTTTTTTTTTTTTTTTTTTTTTGCCTGAGCCTGAAATCTGATATGCAGGTGGATCCAAGTTATTGTCTGGGGAGATGATGTCATGGCTGGGAAAAGGAACAGAAAGCTGGATCAGGGAAGAGAGTAGCTCCCAAATATGGGGAAGGGGTATAAATATTGTTGACTGTAAACCCCATCAATTTGATGTGATCTGGGGCCCATAATTAGCTTAGGAGCCTGTGTGATCTCTGCATCCCTATAGATCTGAGCTCACATTCTGTGCTCATGAGTAGGAACATTCCATGCTGCCCCAGTATTGACCCATTTTTCTCAGGTGTAGCATAGAATATGTTGTCCATCTTCCCTTTGGAGGATGGAACATTTTCTATGATTGTTGATCCAAGTTGAGGGCAAGGTCCTATGGGGGTGGGTATCACTTTTATGCAGGTTGGCCTCAGCACAGATACATTTCTGAGATTGCTATAGAAAGTATGTGTGGTGAATTAAAGAGATTATAATTTTGGAGGTATCACATAATAGCAGTTTAGGTTTAGAATGATCTTTTGATATTATCTGGCTTAGTTTTTTAACATTTAATTTGGTAATCACTTTTATTTTATTTGTTTTTAATTTTATTCATTTATTAATGAGAAAGATAGGGGGACATGTGCTGCAAGGATGTGGGACCTCATGCTTGAGAGTTTAATGCTTTATGCACTGTGATATCTCCTGGACCATGGAAATAGCTTTTCTAAAGCTCAGATTATTGTTATTTATTTACTTATTTTTATCAGAGCACTGCTCAACTCTAGCTTATGGTGGTGTGGGAGATTGAACCTGGGACTTTGGAACCTCAGGCATGAGAGTCGCTTTGCATAACCATTATGTCATCTACCTCTGCCCTTTTTATATTTATTTTTTAACTAGAGCACCTCTTAGTTCTGATTTATAGTGGCTCTGGGGATTGAACTTGGGACCTTTTGTGTTTCACACAGAAAAGTCTTTTTATATAACCATAATGCTATTTCCTCAGCTCAAAGCTTAGATTCTTGTAGATATCTTGGAATAGACCAGTGTTTTACAAGGCAGTAGCCCACTTCATGTTAGGTAGCTTGCACTGGGATTGCTGGTGAAGTTTTCTTTTTCCACCCACATTTTCCAGTCTGTGACCTTCTTTGACATGTTATAGTTTGTCCTTTTGAACCACTCACAATACATGTAATCCCTTTTCCACACTGTCTAATTGGATTTGAAAGCATTTCTTGCTTTCTAGTGTAAACACCTCCACTTCCTTGCTCTGGTCCTTATAGGCTCTCCTTTCCAACTCTGTCATCCTGTCACTTCCTCAGGAAGTACTAGTGGTTACTTTTGTCAGTCTTCAAATGTGACATCCACATTTCCCTGTTACCACACAAAGAAAAACAACAGTAGGCTTGACAGACCTGACTGCATAAATCACACATAGGGCATTGAATATTTTAGATAGTATTCTGCTTTTGTGATATCAAATACCTATATTTAATTCTCCCTATAAGCCTCTAAGAAAAGTTCATCAAAGGAACACTTCATCCTGTTAGTAAATACTTGATAATGTCTCACTGTTATTATTATTATTAATATTAATTATTATTAATAACTGCTCAGCTCTGATTTATGGTGGTGCAGAGGATTGAACGTGGGACTTTGGAGCCTCAGGCATGAGAGTCTCTTTGCATAACCATTATGCTATCTACCTGCACCCAATACAATAATATATTGTGATATTACCATTGTCATAATTGGCACCATTATTATATAAAATGATTAATTTTTAAAGCTTTTATTTCTTTGTTTTTATAAAAAGGAAACATTGACAAAACCATAGGATAAGAGGTATACAACTCCACACAATTCCCACCCCCATAACTTCATATTCCATCCCCTTCCCTGATAGATTCCTTATTCTTTATCCCTCTGGGAGTATGGACCCAGGGTCACTATGGGGTGCAGAAGGTGGAAAGTCTGGCTTCTGTAATTGCTTCCCCACTGAAAATGGGCACTGACAGGTCAATACATACTCCCAGCCTTCTTCTCTCTTTCCCCAGTGGGGCAGGGCTCTGGGGAAGCAGGGCTCCAGGACATACTGGTGGGGTTGTTTGTCCAGGGAAGTCTGTTGGCATCTTGGTAGCATCTGGAACCTGGTGGCTGAAAAGAGAGTTAACATATAAAGCTAAACAAATTGTTGATTAATCATGAACCTAAAGGCAGGAATAGTTCGTATGAACAGTTGGGGGGAGGTGTCTCCATTTTGTAGATAGCTAGTAGGCATATTTTAGTTATATTTCAAAGGGCCCATGCCTATACTAGGTTTTTTTTTTTTTCCCCCTGAGCCTGAAATCTGATATACAGGTGGGTTCAAGTTATTGTCTGGGGAAGATGATGTTGTAGCTGGAAAAAGAACCAGAATGCTGGATCAGGGTAGAGAGTAGTCCCAAATATGGGAAAGGTGTATAAATATTGCTGACTGTAGACCCCATCAATTTGATGTGATCTGGGGCCCATAATTAGCTCAGGAGCCTGTGTAACCTCTGCATCCCTGTAGATCTGAGCTCACATTCTGTGGTCATGAGTAGAACCGTTCCAAGCTGCCCTAATTTCAGGACCCATCTTCCTCAGGTGGAATATAGAGTATGTTGTCCAGCTTCCCTTCAGCGGATGGAACATTCTCTACCATTGTTGATCCAAGTTGAGGGCAAGGTCCTATGGGGGGACCACAAAGGGGTCTGTTTTGTTGTTCTTGTTAGAGATAACCAATAACAATGGAGAGAGGGATTATTTGAGGTCTAGGCCCATCATGTCTGTTTGGGAATCTCAGGACTCCCTGACTATTGCCCCAGCTGATGGGGTGGCCTGATAGTAACTTAAAAGTCATTGTTATGGGCCCAGCACGCTGAGGGGTAGACATGCAGCTTCCTGGGACATTGGGGGGGTGGGAATGGGTGGGAGGGATGGGTCACAGTCTTTTGGTGGTGGGAATGGTGTTTATGTACACTCCTAGCAATATGTAGACGTATAAATCAGTAGTTAATCAATATGAGAGGGGGAAAATCAGTTGTATGTCTCAAAGTTTCTCAAAACACAAACTGAATCTTTTTAATATATAGGCTGTGTATTTGATATGCAGACTCTCTCAAAAGCCTAGACCAAGTAGATTAGAAGCATCCAATAGCACAGCTATATACAAGATACTGGATACTGTACAGCAAACCATAACAAAAGGACTTTTCAAAGTTAACCCAATTACCAAATAATGTGATGATAACATTAACTATCGATTGTCTTTTTGAACCCTAAGACAGCAGGAACCTCACATCTCCACTATAGAGCCCCTACTTCCCCCAGTCCTGGAACCCTTGGATAGGGCCCACTTTCCCGTATGCGTCTCCCAATCCAAACCAAATAATATTGCATCCGCCGATCACAACCTAACCAACGCAACGATTGCCACCTCAACATGCTTCACCTCAGACTGTGTCCAGAGACTTCACGTGTGGAATGACAACCCTTCAGCTTCATTACTCGGGTGAGACCTTTCCTTTTATAGTACACTCTAATTTCATCTCAGGTAGTTCACTTTCTAACGAAGTCCCATAACCTAGATATACACCAGTTTCTGTGAGAGAGAGCTTATGTTCACACGTATCCATAAACTACTGCAAAATATATCCCTGAAAGCAGAAGTACACTAGAGTTTGCAGTGAGTACCTCCCTAACACTTCCTCTCCACTATTCCAAGCTTTGGGCCCATGATCGCTCAACAATTTGTTTGGCCTCGTATGTTAACTCTCTTTTCAATCACCAGGTTCCAGATGCCACCAGGATGCTGGCCAGGCTTCCCTGGATTGAAGATCCCACCAATGTGTCCTGGAGCTCAGCCTCCCCAGAGACACACCCTACTAGGGAAAGAGAGAGGCAGACTGGGAGTATGGACCGACCAGTCAATGCCCATATTCAGCGGGGAAGCAATTACAGAAGCCAGACCTTCTACCTTCTGCAACCCTCAACGACCCTGGGTCCATGCTCCCAGAGGGCTAGAGAATGGGAAAGCTATCATGGGAGGGGGTGGGTTATGGGGATTGGGTGGTGGGAATTGTGTGGAGTTATACCCCTCCTACCTTATGGTTTTGTTAACTAATCCTTTCTTAAATAAAATAAAAAAAAAAAGAATTTTTACCCTGGGATTGTTGCAACCACTGACCTGACCAAGAGGTTATATTGTCTAGTTCAGTATTTGCCTTTTTTTATTGTGATTTTCTTTTGTGTGCAGAACTGATAAATAAAACATCTCTCAATCAAAAAAAAAAGTCATTGTTAAAGTATGCCAGTCTCTTGCCCTTTTTCAGCTTTTGCAGTCCTTGCTTTGATAAGGTTAGCTTTGGAGTGACTGAGAAAAGTATAATAGGAAGTAGGTGAGGAGGGTATCTAAGTCTAAGTAGACACTATTTAATTATGAACTTCATACTGACTCACTATATACTATTGTGTACTTTTTCTTTCAGGTATATATTTTGCCCTGATTTATGGATACATGTGAACATATACCCTATCTTTTTTTTAAAATTTTTTATTTAAGAAAGGATTAATGAACAAAAACATAAGGTAGGAGGGGTATAACTCCACACAATTCCCACCACCCAATCTCCATAACCCACCCCCTCCCATGATAGCTTTCCCATTCTCTAGCCCTCTGGGAGCATGGACCCAGGGTCACTGAGGATTGCAGAAGGTAGAAGGTCTGGCTTCTGTGATTGCTTCCCTGCTGAACATGGGCGTTGACTGGTCGGTCCATACTCCCAGTCTGCCTCTCTCTTTCCCTAGTAAGGTGTGTCTCTGGGGAAGCTGAGCTTCAGGACACATTGGTGGGATCTTCAATCCAGGGAAGCCTGGCCAGCATCCTGGTGGCATCTCGAACCTGGTGATTGAAAAGAGAGTTAACATACGAAGCCAAACAAATTGTTGAGCAATCATGGATCCCAAGCTTGGAATAGTGGAGAGGAAGTGTTAGGGAGGTACTCACTGCAAACTCTAGTGTACTTCTGCTTTCAGGTATATATTTTGCAGTAGTTTATGGATATGTGTGAACATAAGCTCTCTCTCACAGAAACTGGTGTATATCTAGGTTATGGGACTTTGTTAGAAAGTGAACTACCTGAGATGAAATTAGAGTGTACTATAAAAGGAAAGGTCTCACCCAAGTAATGAAGCTGAAGGGTTGCCATTCCACACGTGAAGTCTCTGGACACAGTCTGAGGTGAAGCATGTTGAGGTGGCAATCGTTGCGTTGGTTAGGTTGTGATCGGCGGATGCAATATTATTTGGTTTGGATTGGGAGACGCATACGGGAAAGTGGGCCCTATCCAAGGGTTCCAGGACTGGGGGAAGTAGGGGCTCTATAGTGGAGATGTGAGGTTCCTGCTGTCTTAGGGTTCAAAAAGACAATCGATAGTTAATGTTATCATCACATTATTTGGTAATTGGGTTAACTTTGAAAAGTCCTTTTGTTATGGTTTGCTGTACAGTATCCAGTATCTTGTATATAGCTGTGCTATTGGATGCTTCTAATCTACTTGGTCTAGGCTTTTGAGAGAGTCTGCATATCAAATACACAGCCTATATATTAAAAAGATTCAGTTTGTGTTTTGAGAAACTTTGAGACATACAACTGAATTTCCCCCTCTCATATTAATTAGCTACTGATTTATATGTCTACATATTGCTAGGAGTGTACATAAACACCATTCCCACCACCAAAAGACAGTGACCCATCCCTCCCACCCACTCCCACCCCCCACTGGCCCAGGAAGCTGCATGTCTACCCCTCACCACTGGGTTTTTACTTTGGTGCCCTACTTACAATTTCATCAGGTCCTGCTTTTAGTTTCCCTTTCAGATCTTCTTAGTCAGCTTCTGTTGATGAGTGGGATCATCCCATACTCATCTTTATCTTTCTGACTTAGTTCACTTAACATAATTCCTTCTAGCTCTGTCCAAGATGGGTCAGAGAAGGTGGGTTCATTGTTCTTGATAGCTGCATAGTATTCCATTGTGTATATATACCACAGCTTTCTCAACTACTCATCTGTTGTTGGTCACCTGGGTTGCTTCCAGGTTTTAGCTATTATGAATTGTGCTGCTATGAACATAGGAGTACACACCTCTTTTTGGTTGGGTGTTATGGAGTCCTTGGGGTATAACCCCAGGAGAGGAATTACTGGATCATATGCAAAGTCCATGTCTAGCCTTCTGAGAATTTTCCAGACTGCTCTCCACAGAGGCTGTACCAATTTACATTCCCACCAGCAATGTAAAAGGTTTCCTCTGTCCCCACATCCTCTCCAGCGTTTGTTGCTGCTGTCCTTTTTGATGTATGCCATTCTTACAGGAGTGAGATGGTATCTTAGTGTTGTCTTAATTTGCATTTCTCTGACAATCAGTGACCTAGAGCAGTTTTTCATATGTTTGTTAGCCTTTTGAATCTCCTCTGAGGTGAATGTTTTGTTCATATCCTCTGCCCATTTTTGGATGGGGTCATTTGCTTTTTTGGTGATAAGTTTGCTGAGCTCTTTATATATTTTGGTGATTAGTTTCTTGTCTGATGTTTGGCATGTGAAGATCTTCTCCCAGAGGGTCTCTCTGTTTGTTTAATAGTTTCTTTGGATGTGCAGAAGCTTTTCAATTTGATGTAGTCCCATTGGTTTGTTTCTGATTTAGTTTTCCTTGCAATTGTGTTTGATTCATCAAAGATGTCCTTGAGGTATAGGTGGGAAACTGTTTTACCAATGTTTTCCTCTAAGTATTTGATTGTTTTTGGTCTGACATCTAGGTCTTTGATCCATTTGGAGTTGATTTTTGTTTCTGGTGAGATAAAGTGGTTCAATTTCATTCTTCTGCATGTTATAACCCAGTTTTCCCAGCACCATTTATTGAAGAGAGCCTCCTTTTTCCATTTAATCCTTTGGGCCCCCTTATCAAAGATTAGATGCCCATAGGTGTTGAGATTTATTTCTGGGCTTTCAATTCTGTTCCACTGGTCTGTGTGCCTATTTTTGTTCCAGTACCATGCTGTTTTGATGATGATGGCTTTATAATATAGTTTAAGGTCTGGCAGTGTGATGCCTCCATTTCTGTTTCTTTTCCTCAAGATGGTTTTGGCAATTCTATTTGTTTTCAGGTTCCAGATAAATGATTGTAGTGTTTGTTGTATTCTCTTAAAGAAGCTTGGTGGAACTTTGATGGGTATTGCATTAAATTTGTATATGGCTCTGGGGAGAATATTCATTTTGATGATATTTATTCTTCTAATCCATGAGCATGGGATATCTTTCCATTTCTTGGTATCAGTTTCTATTTCCTTGAGTAGTGACTCATAGTTTTCAGCATACAAGTCTTTCACTTCTTTGGTCAACTTTATTCCTAGGTATTTGATTGATTTTGCTGAAACAGTAAATGGGAGTGATTTCTGGATGTCTTCTTCTTCAGATTTAGTGTTTGCATAAAGAAATGCCACTGATTTATGTACATTGATTTTGTAGCCTAATACCTTGCTATATTGCCCATATGCCCTATCTTATGCGACCTTGTCTATATTTAGGTTTTGAGGCTTTCTTAGGAAGTGAACCACCTGGAATAAAATTAGAGAATCCTATGAAAGGAAAGGTTTCACCTGAGTAATGAGGCTGAAGGGTTGACATTCCATGCCTGATGTCTCTGGACGCAGTCTGAAGTGAAGCATGCTGAGGTGGTACTCATTGCATTGGTTAGGTTGGGATCAGCAAATGCGATTATCATTTGGTATGAACTGAGAGAAGCATGCAGGAAAGTGAGCCTGACCCTAGAGGTTCCAGGACTGGTGAAACATAGGCTCTATAGAGGAATAGGAGTTTTTTGCTGTCTTAGGGTTTAAGAAGGCAGTAGATAGTTATTGCTATAAACATATTAGGCAATTGGGTTAACTTTGAAAAATCCCTTTGTTAGGTTTTGCTATATCATACACAACATCACCATAATGTATGTCCTTTGATATTATTTGTATATAGCTGTGCCGCCAGTTGCTTCTGTTCTCCCTGGTCTAAGCTTTCAAGAGAGTCAACATATCAAAGACTCATCCTATGGTCTGTGCACTTAAAAGTTTGAGACATTCAATCATTTTCCCCCTCTCATATTAATTAAATAGTGATTTATATGACTACAGATTAATAGGAGTGTACATAAACACCATTCCCACCACCAAAAGACTGTGACCCATTCCATTCCCTCCCTACCCCAACCCTGCTGCCCATCCCATGAAGGTGAACATACATCCTTACCCTTAACCCAAGGTTTTTACTTTGGTGCCCTACTTCTCTGTATCTTTCTATGTGAAAAACAGTGACCTAGAGTGAGAGAGAGAGAGAGGGAGAGAGAGAAAGAGAAAGAAAAGAAGAAGAGGAAGAAGAAGAAGGAGGAGGAGGAGGAGAAAGAAAGAAAGAAAGGAAAAGAAAGGAAGAAAGAAAGAAAGAAAGGAAGAAAGAAAGGAAAGAAAGGGAGAAAGAATGGGAGAAAGACTTATAAAGAGTGAGCTATTTCTACTTGAGGTTATACTAGATCAGATGAACACACAGAATGAAATTACTATTTGTATTTTAAATCCTTTATTTTAAGATAATTAAAAACTTCTAGAGAAGCTACAAAAACAGAACAAAGAAGTCTGTATCTCCCAACCCAGATTTATAAACTATTAATATTTCAATGTTTTTCCAGTTTCATTGAGATGTAACTGACATACAGCAATATATGTATAGCACAATGATTCATTATTTGTATGCATTGTGAGATGCTCAGCATCATTCTAATCAGTACCTGTCACCTCACAGTTACACTTTTTTTCCTTGTGTTGAGAACTTTTAAGATCTATTCTCTGCTATTTTAAAATATGTTATTTTTACATTCAATTAGCATCATTATGTTATGCATTGCATTTCCAGGATTTATTAATCTCATTTTTATTTTTGCTTTGCAAATGAAAAGTTGTGGTGACTGGCGACCACGGATGGAAGTCCTGACACAGTACTGACGTCAGCCTTGGCGACAGAGTATGCAGTGGTCTGTGCAGGAGCATGGTGGACTGTGGGTGGATCCAGTCTTTGCTGGTGTACAAAGAAAAGTACAGCCAGTCAGAACTCGTCTCTTTGGTTGTTGCTGCTTCTCCTGGTCAGAAGCATCTTGATGGAGGTGCTCCAGGCATCCATCTGCCATGGCTACTTCTCCTGGGAACTGAACACGTGACTCTGCTAGTCGGTAAACTTTTAGACCCCTCTACAGCCATAAGCAACCTTTACCAGAGCTGATAACTGTTTATCTTATAGGACTAAACTTTTGATAACTATATAGACTTTATGGACCTAGAGTACTCTTAACCCTTGATGATAAGAGCTTATGTTGCCTTTTACCTGCTTCACCCTAATAAACCTTGTATTGTTTAAACCAGTTCCCATCTCCTGCTTTGAATCCTTTTATGTGCCACAGCATCCACCAATGCCCAAATCCTAAACCCCTTCTTAAGTTAAATTACAACAAAAAGAATTCTATGAAGAGATATTTGTTAATCTTATATCTAGGAGCTTGTACCTTTTGACTGCCTTTACCCATTTCCTTATTTACCCATTTCCTCCCCTCAGTTCACACTTTCACTAATGATTTATATTAGTAGCTTTATGAACCATTTGAGAACAAAGTGTAGATGCCCTATAAGCCTCAAATATTATGGGGTGTATTTTCTCAGCCCCTCTCTACTTAACAGTGTTTTGTATATCAAGTAGATATAATAATAACTCTTAACTATCAATCACTTCCAACATAATGTTTAAATCAACAATGATATCAAACTAATGTCCTGTCTGTAGGTTCCATCAATCTCTCTCTCTCTAATTCTCTCTCTCCCCCCTTATCTCTTCCTCTCTCTGTCTCTCTCAATCTCTCTCTCATTCTCCCCTCCCCTCCTTCTCTGGCTTTCTTCAGATCTAGAATACCATCCAAAAAACACAGGGTGAATTTAGTTGTCATGTTTCCCCTACCACCTTTAGTCAAGAATAATTCTTTTCTTACCTTCGCTTTAAGATTATTACCTTTGACTGTCTTAAAGAATGAAGGCTTTAATTCCTAAGAATTATATATTTTCACTTACATTTTCTTTGGTTGTGTTAGAGTTTATTCCATTCATTTATATTAATGATGACATTTTTCATTTCCAAGATTTAAATTTATATTATTTGTTTACACTTTATTTCCTAAAGTTTTAGCTTATATTCATTATATTTATAAAGTGAAAGTTAATCTGCCAATTGAGCTTAAGCACTGTAAATACATATATTTATAGTGTTATATTATTATATCTATAGCATTTTTTAAAAAATATTTATTTTATTTATTTATTCCCTTTTGTTGCCCTTGTTGTTTTATTGTTGTAGTTATTATTGTTGTTGTCGTTGTTGGATAGGACACAGAGAAATGGAGAGAGGAGGGGAAGACAGAAAGGAGGAGAGAAAGATAGACACCTGCAAACCTGCTTCACCACCTGTGAAGCGACTCCCCTGCAGGTGGGGAGCTGGGGTTCGAACCGGGATCCTTATGCCGGTCCTCGTGCTTTGCGCCACCTGCGCTTAACCCACTGCGCTACAGCCCGACTCCCTATCTATAGCATTTTTATAAAATTAATTTAGTTTGGCACAAGTGTTATTCTGATTGTGAATTTTTTGTCTTTCTTTCATGCAATCAGCCTTTCTCCCTCCCTAGTGGTTTTCAGATTTCCTGTACCAGCCAGAGTCAGTCTTTTAATGATTTTTCAGAGCTTTGGCTGATTTGGGGCATCACAGGTCAGTGAACTGGCAAGCAGCCTAGCTCAGTCTCTAGCTGGGAGGTGATATCTGTGTCCTTTTGTATTCCTGTGCCTGTCACTTGCTCAAAGATTCAGCCCATTTTAGGATCTAGTTTTTTTTTTCTCCCCCTTATATTCGTTGGAAGTAACCTTACCTCATGCTCAGTTTTGACAATGGGGAGCCCAGCATTGGATTTCCTGGTGTTATTTATTTATTTATGAAAACAAAACACTGACAAAACCATAGGATAAGAGAGGTACAACTCCTGTGCAATAAAAAGTTTGAGACATTCAATCAATTTTCCCCCCTCATAAAGTGATTTATATGACTGCGAATTAATAGGATTGTACATAAACACCATTCCCACCACCAAAAGACTGTGTTCCATCCCATCCTCCACCCCCCCCATACCTCCTCAGCCCGTGAAGCAGAACATTCACCCTCACCCTCGACTGAAGGCTTTTACTTTGGTGCCTTACTCCGAATTCAGTCAATTCCTGTTTTGAGTTTACCTTTCTGTTCTTCTTTCTTAACTTCTGTTAAGAGTGGGATCATCCCATACTCGTCTTTATCTTTCTAACTTAGCTCACTTAACATAATTTCTTCTAGCTCCGTCCAAGATGGGTCAGAGAAGATGGGTTCATTGTTCTTATTAGCCTCATAGTATTCCATTGTGTATATATACCACAGCTTTCTCAGCCATTCATCTGTTGTTGGGGACCTGGGTTGCTTCCAGGTTTTAGCTATTACAAATTGTCCTGCTATGAACATTGGTGTACACATATCTTTTTGGTTGGATGTTATGGAGTCCTTGGGGTATATCACTAGGAGAAGAATCACTGGGTCATATGGAAGGTCTATGTCTAGCCTTGTGAGGGTTCTCCAGAGGTTGGACCAGTTTACATTCCCACCAGCAGTGCAGAAGGATTCCTCTGTCCCCACAGCCTCTCCAGCATTTGTTGCTGTTGACTTATTTGATGTATGCCATTCTCACAGGGTTGAGGTGGTATCTCTATATTGTCTTTATTTGCATTTCTCTGACAATCAGTGAGCTGGAGCAATTTTTCATGTGTTTGCTACCCTTTTGGGTCTCTTCTGTAGTGAATGTTCTGTTCATATCCTCTGCCCATTTTTGGATGGGGTCATTTGCTAAGTTTGCTGAGCTCTTTGTATAGTTTGGTGATTAGCCTTTTGTATGATATATGGCATGTGAAGATCTTCTCTCATTCTGTGAGGGGTCTCTTTGTTTGTGTAATAGTTTCTTTGGCTGTGTAGAAGCTTTTCAATTTGATGTAGTCCCATTGGTTTGTTTCTGCTTTAGTCTTCCTTGCAGTTGGGTTTGTTTCATCAAAGATGTCCTTGAGCTTTAGGTGGGAAAGTGTTCCTCCAAAGTTTTCCTCTAAGTATTTGATAGTTTCTGGTCAAACATCCAGGTCCTTGATCCATTTGGAGTTGATTTTTGTTTCTGGTGAAATAAGGTGGTTCAGTCTCATTCTTCTGCATATTTAAACCCAGTTTTCCCAGCATCATTTATTGAAAAGACCCTCCAACCTCTATTTAATAATTTGGCCCCTTATCAAAGATTAAATGTCCATGGGGGTTTAGTTCTGAGCTTTCAATTCTGTTCCACTGGTCTGTGTGCCTATTTTTGTTCAAATGCCATGCTGTTTTGATGATGGCCTTATAGTTTGAGATCTGGGAGTGTGATGCCTCCATTTCTGTTTCTTTCCCTCAAGATTGTTTTGGCAATTCTAGCTGTTTTCTGGTTCAAGATAAATGATTGTAGTTTTTGTTCTACTCTCTTAAAAAAGCTTGGTGGAACTTTGATGGGTATCACATTAATTTTTTTTTTAAAATTTTTTATTTAAGAAAGGATTAGTGAACAAAAACATAAGGTAGGAGGGGTACAGCTCCACACAATTCCCACCACCCAATCCCCATAACCCACCCCCTCCCATGGTAGCTTTCCCATTCTCTAGCCCTCTGGGAGCATGGACCCAGGGTCGTTGAGGGTTGCAGAAGGTAGAAGGTCTGGCTTCTGTAATTGCTTCCCCGCTGAACATGGGCGTTGACTGGTCGGTCCATACTCCCAGTCTGCCTCTCTCTTTCCCTAGTAAGGTGTGTCTCTGGGGAAGCTGAGCTCCAGGACACATTGGTGGGGTCTTCAATCCAGGGAAGCCTAGCCAGCATCCTGGTGGCATCTGGAACCTGGTGATTGAAAAGAGAGTTAACATATGAAGCCAAACAATTTGTTGAGCAATCATGGATCCCAAGCTTGGAATAGTGGAGAGGAAGTGTTAGGGAGGTACTCACTGCAAACTCTAGTGTACTTCTGCTTTCAGGTATATATTTTGCAGTAGTTTATGGATATGTGTGAACATAAGCTCTCTCTCACAGAAACTGGTGTATATCTAGGTTATGGGACTTTGTTAGAAAGTGAACTACCTGAGATGAAATTAGAGTGTACTATAAAAGGAAAGGTCTCACCCGAGTAATGAAGTTGAAGGGTTGTCATTCCACACGTGAAGTCTCTGGATACAGTCTGAGGTGAAGCATGTTGAGGTGGCAATCGTTGCTTTGGTTTGGTTGTGATCGGCGGATGCAATATTATTTGGTTTGGATTGGGAGATGCATACGGGAAAGTGGGCCCTCTCCAAGGGTTCCAGGACTGGGGGAAGTAGGGGCTCTATAGTGAAGATGTGAGGTTCCTGCTGTCTTAGGGTTCAAAAAGACAATCGATAGTTAATATTATCATCACATTATTTGGTAATTGGGTTAACTTTGAAAAGTCCCTTTGTTATGGTTTGCTGTACAGTACCCAGTAGCCACATTAAATTTGTATATGGCTCTGGGGAGAATATTCATTTTGATGATATTTATTCCTCCAATCAATGAGCATGGGATATCTTTCCATTTCTTGGTATCAGTTTCTATTTCCTTGAATAGTGACTCATAGTTTTCAGTATACTAGTCTTTCACTTCTTTGGTCAACTTTATTCCTAGGTATTTTATTGATTTTGCTGCAACAGTGAATGGGAGTGATTTCTAGATGTCTTCTTCTTCAGATTTAATGTTTGCATTAAATGCCACTGATTTTTGTACATTGATTTTGTAGCCTGACACCTTGCTATATTGCCTAATAACTTCCAGTAGTTTTCTACTGGATTCTTTAGGACTTTCTGTGTATACTATCATATCATCTGCAAATAGTGAGAGCTTGAATTCCACTCTGTATTTCTTTGATTTCTTTCTTTTGCATGATTGCTATGGCATGAACTTCCAGTGCTATGTTGAAGAGTAATGGTGATAATGGACACCCCCCCACCCCCTGTCTAGTCCCCTATCT